>NW_026857202.1:0-28353 GCF_026571515.1 Ruditapes philippinarum
CGCAAAAAAAAGCTTTTTCGATGCACTAATAACTTTTCTATCTTGAAAAATATTAGACATGATGTTTTAACGTCTCAATTCCGACTAAAATGACGCAAAGAATAGAGGAATTGATAAAAGATTGACCTTGATTTTCTGTCAGAATGTTAGCCACTTTCATGGTATTTCTGCCATCGACGGCAGCATTTAGAATAAATATCTGCCTACAACGGCAGCATTTTTTATTCGAACGGACCAGATAGAACGTCTCTAAAACTTTCAAGAAAAGACCCAAGGGGTAGATATTTGGCTTGCGTGACCCCAATTGATGAACGTCTATATTAATAACACGAAATCCTTACATATTTTTATAAAGTCTAAGTCAAATTTTTCAATAAAAAATGAATGCATATACTTTAATGATTACATATAATATGTACACATATTTGCAGTACACATTTTACATATTCTTCGATGTATGAAAATTGTTTTATAACTAAAGCATAATTACATACATATATATAATTTCACTAAAGTGTGGTATACAACCTCAATTACAATATAGAGGATCTTTAAGCATTGGGCTGTTGAATCGTATTAAAGGTATTAGTATATGATCCTTCTTATATATATTTTCTACTCAAAAGCATATTAAGATCTACTCAAATTACTGTCAACTGCATTTAAACTGAATGCCGTGGGTTCAAATCCCAATTTGTTAACTTTCTTTTATTTCTTTTGATACCATTTTTGTGACTATCAGATATTTTTTTCGAAAACAAAGAGCTATTCTTATATATCAGCTTGTGAACAGTACGGTAATGTATGTGTAAATGTTGCTTATAGGTGTCCATTTAGGCATTAAATTGACCTACATGTCAATCTTGATGTAAAATAAGACATATTATTCCGAGAAAATAAACTTAGCAATACAACATACTACTCGAGATGTGCTTATTTTACAAACTTAACGCATCATCTTCAAGACATAATTATATATGGTAATTCTGCCTGGTATTATAACGTTGATATGTCTGGCGCTATATTGGTAATGCCTTCATTGTAAATGTTGAGGTAATTTAAGACATATTATTCCCAAAAAATAAACTTGTCAATAATATATACTGCCCGAGATGTGCTTATTTTACAAACTGAATGCATTATCTTCAAAACATAATTATATATGATAATATCTGCCTGGTATTATGACGTTATATTGTAAATGCCTACATTACACTTTCTACTTCATGAAAAGCTCAATAAAGAATGGCTAACATTGATGTTCATATGATCTAGTACATTGTTTATTGACACCAACGGTCATATTAAAAAGCTGTAGAAAAGTATGATGAAAGAAATATACTGCTTTAAAGTACGATTAAAGAAATATACTGTTATGAAGTATGATTAAAGAAATATACTAAAATGCTTAATTTAGTATTTTCTTTGTTCAGTGGTTGTCAGTCACTCTTTTTTTATCAACAACAAATGCATGTTTCTTCTATAATTAAGTAAATTATTTTATTTCAACCTCCTTAAATGGAAATATTTCAATGAATATTTCAAAAATGTTGACGTTGAAATTTGGGGGTCAAGAAAGCAATGCCTTACGTCATATAACAGCTATAATCATTTTCGAGACAACAATAGAATATCCAAAACTTCAGCATTTGCTGCTGAAATATTGTTTATCATGTTGAAAATCACAAATCAAAACACCCAACATTTTATCTGAATTAAATCATGTCATGTACATATCTGTCTGGACAGATGGTACTGTAGTGTAGACAATTTAGGTAATTTTGATTCCCTCCTTGAAGCCTTAGATATAAGTGTTAATGCAATCAGAAATAAACAAACTAGTTTGTTAGTTAGGAGAAAAACCCAGCTGAACTGTGTCAATTTTTTAGGACTTTATGTTAAAAATTATGAAATCTGTATGGAAAAATGTTCAAAAAGTGTCCGGTTAATAGTCCCCGACCATTACGGTTTTTAAGTATGATTAAAGAAATATACTGTTTTAAAGTACGATTAAAGAAATATACTGTTTTAAGGTAAGATTAAAAAAATATACTGTTTTAAAGAATAATTTAAGAAATATACTGTTTTAAAGTAGGATTAAAAATATACTGTTTTAAAGAATGATTAAAGAAATATACTGTTTTAAAGTATGATTAAAGGAATATACGGTTTGAAAGTAGGATAAAAGAAATATACTGTTTTAAAGTATGATAAAACATGTAAAAGAAATATACTGTTTTAAAGTATGATAAAACAAGTAAAAGGTATAATTATACTGTTTTAAGGTATAATAAAAGAAATATACTGTTTTAAAGTATGATAAAACATGTAAAAGTAATATACTGTTTTAAAGTATGATAAAAGAAGTATACTGCTTTAGGAAAACAATACAAACCTAATTGATATCAAATTATAAATTCAAGTGTTTAAAATTAGATAGGATACGATTTATATATGTGGCATACAACTAATATAAGTATTTTATATAAAAAAACAAAGATATTGAACTGTAATTGGGCACAATAAAAAATCAAAATAAAACCAACATAATAATTATATTGTAAATTGTGAACGTTACCTATCATCTTATCTTTTAAATCATTGATGCATGACTAACAAAATACTTGTGTCGAATTTCTTTTATCATATTAGATGTTTCTATGGTAGGCTGTCTAAACAGTTGACAAATGTTTATGAAAGTGCCGTTTTCCGACGCCTTAATGAAGACGTTTTTGCATAAATAAACGTTGCAATTACAAATGATTACACAATAATACAATGTTCAAACGACGTGAAATTTTAGCAGGCTTTACATTAACCCTCGGCAAATATTGGACATGTTCCTTTTTTGTGTCGGGCACCTTGGTGTATTATAAATTTCAACGAACGTCGTGTTCTTTGAGTTGCGCTGCTGTGGCGTATCCAGGGTTATTTAAGGCGGCCTGAGACGGTACTGGATGTTTATAATCAATTATATTTGGCAATTAGATAGAAGAAACATCGATCTTTGCGCATTTATAAATTAATGAAGAAAACATAAAAAGTTATCAGAATTATCAACAAATTTTGGGTAATTCTGGATCAACCTCAATATAATGTAAAAAACAGATTTTTTTAAATCTTACAATATCACTTATTGTTGTTTTTTTCAAGATGAACTCCTGTCGGATTTGTTAAAGGCTGTTTGATGATAATACAAAGACAGTTAAAGGCAACGAAAAGGAATACAAGGGAATAAATGTTGCCAGTGAGAAATAAAATGACAGTTTAAAAGTTGAATCGGAATAATATATTCACATTGAGTTTAGAAAGATGTTCTGTAACCCACATTACACTAATAGAGACACTAAGACAGAAAAAGAAAACACTGATGCCACCATTGAGATCAATGACTGATAAGTTTTCATACAAAAAAGATTGTTTATATTGTAGTCAATCTTTAATAAGTAAGGGTAAAACAAGGAAGTGTGATGTTTCGCCAGTAAGGACACTAGAACCAACTGTATTGAATATATGTATACAGAGGAATGACTGTTTGTCTGATACAGTGAGAGCAAGGATAAAACAGGTTCACAACTTGCTTGTAGCCGATGCTCTTTACCATCAAACATGTTTATGCTCCTCTAATTTCAGAACTGGAAAAGATATACCAGAAGAATTTCAGGTGCTACCATCTAGTGATAAAAAGTGAAAGATTGGTCGACCAGAAATAACAGAAGCGAGTGACGCTTTGTAAAAGTCATGACATTCTTGTGCTTATGCTTAGCGAAGATATTTTACAAATTAAAATTTGCAAATATTTTTTTTTTTACATTTTATGCTCGAATGTATCAAATATTTGAAATTGACCTTCCAAAAGGTCAATGTCACCTCTTTTGACCCAATGTCATGATGTTAAATAATGACTCAGAAAAAAAAAAACAACAGATATGCTTGGAAGTATTCAAGTTAATATAAAACTCAATATTATTATCATAGATAATATAGATTTCCTTAATGTTTCTTTATTTTGTATAAAATGACCCCACCCACTATCTGTACAATGTTAATATAAATATTTCAATATATGCATTAAATATTGATGGAATATAAATTCAATTCATAAAACGTTGAAACTTACGAACGGGACGTATATCTGTTGCAAATTCTCTTATCTCATCCTCATCGCCAGATCCAAATCTTCCCAAAAACTCAATTCTTCTTGTACTTCCTCAAGATCCAAAAAAGTGTGTTTTACATTAGATCTGTACCGGGCCCGATACGTGTTCCGTTTTCGCCTATTAATATATTTCCCCTTTAAAAATTTAAAATTTTATGTTATTTTCAAGCCAAAATTTTTATTAATTAAAATTCGTTTAAAATTTATAAAGAAGATGGTTTTTTAGAAAATTCAAAAGCGTCTTGGGAAAACGTTACAAATTTTTTCACAAAATGTTTTAAAATTTAATTTTTAAAACATAAAATGAACGGGGCGGTTTCTGGCAATTCCCCAATGTTGCTTTTTCAGGTTTTAATTTTCACTGAATATCGGGACGGTTTTTATTAAAAGAGGATAAATTTTTTTAGTTCGTTAAGTCGAATTATTTCAACCCATGAAAACACCAAAAAGGGATTTCACGAGTGGGGAGCCACAAGTGAAATAAATTTTGGTTTTTAAAAAGGTTTAAATTTTTTCGATCCCCACCAAACTAAAACAATTTTTTTTTTTACATGCAAAAAAACGTGTTTAAAGCTTTAAAACCCAATATTTTAAAGAAAAAGGGGCCAAATAATAAACAAAGTGCGTCATTTACGACGTAAGGGCATTTTTTGGGACCCATAAAAATGAACCTTTTTATTTCACTGAAAAATGTAAGGGGGTTTAATTTAAACGTGAAAATTTTCAAAATTTTTAATTTTACGTTTTTAAAACCCCGGTTTGGGAAAAAAACCCGTTTTATATCACAATTTTATTTCTATAACCCCTGAATGGGATGTAATAAAAACAGTTAACCCCTTATCAACTATTTTTTCAGAGCACACCCCAGTAAAAAGCCGCAATAGGAAAACAATTTTCATACGTTTTTTTTTCCCTCGGAAAAGAGAATTTTTTTTCCCCTAAAAAAGGGCAAACAAAATTTTATTACACAAAATTATTTGATTTCCCCGCAAAAGAAAAACGAGTGGGTACTTAAAACTAAATATTGTTTTCGTGTTTTGATGGGTTTGCGACTTTTTTAAAAAATGTTTTTTATTTCACTTTCATTTTTTATGTTTTATTTTTAATTTATTAAAAGTTTGGAAATTTTTCTTTTAATAGTTTTTAGGTGTCTGCTGATTATGCCCGTTCAGATACCCAAAAATCTTTTGACTTGTATTTTTTCTCCCCCGATAAAACATTTATCAAAAACATTTCCCACTTCCGTTCCCAATTGCATTTCACTGGAAAAATCGTACCCCTTGCTCTGCTCGAAGGAATGTTTCCACCTTTGTCAAATTTTTTTTCAGCTTCTTTTATCTTTTTACGTTTTGGTTATCGGAAATTTGGGGGGGATTTTTTGGGTTTTTTTTTCGTGCCCTTTTTTTTATTGCCGGACTAACGCAGAAAGCACCCCCCGGGCTTAAAAAGGATCCATCCCTGACAAAATTTGGTTTTTTTTGCCGTCACCCTAGAAAAACCCCTTTTTATGCTCATTTTGCATCATTGTTAAAGTTTTGCGTTTTTATTCAGTTTTTGGAAAAATTTGTTTTGGTTTGGGGTTTCCCGTAAAATTATTTTTGAAAAGTTTTTTTAAATGAGTCAAGGCAATTTTTTAATTTTTTTGCCAAAATCGAGGGGTGGGGAAATTTTGATTTTCAAATTTTCCCCCCGGAAAGGATACAATGTTTTTCTATATCCCAAATTTTTAAACGTAAACATGGGGGGGCCCCCCTTTTATAAAATGATCTAAAGGTATCTGTTAAAATGTTTTTTTTTGATTTTTTTTAATTTCGTTCTTTATTTTTGGGTGTCCGGGTAAAATTATCCCTTTCTACAGTATATTTATCACTTATCACTATTTCGGATTTATATCCTTTCTTGGTACCGTTTTTAAGCAATCAAAAATGACTGAAGTTTCCTTTTCATAGATTCTACGAGTATTTTGACATCTTTTTCAACGTTTTTAGAGTTTAGCAAAGCGAGTCAAAAGAGTCCTTTGTTTGGGAGTTAACTAACGATACATGCCGTTTAATACTTACTATTTCGTCTTAATTGAGGACATCTGAAAGTTTGTCTCTTTTATATGACAAGGGAGTGTTTCATTTATTTCCAATATTTTGATGTTGGATGTTATGGAGCATACTAATCATTAAAGAGTCTGTAGTATCCGTTTCAACTCGAATGTTACTCGACTCTAAAGATTCACACCCGAATTCCAAAATCGCAATCTGCATCTTCTATTTCACATAGTGCTTTAACCGCTGTTTCATCTATGCAAGATTCGGCATCTTTTGTAAGACATATGGGTCAGTATCTCATGCCTTTATGCTGATTAAAAATTATTTAAAATTATTCCTTCATCCGAAGCTTTTTTCAAAACTTTTTAAAATGGCTTGTTGAGGTCCAAATCAATGTGAATGCGTGTGTTCTTTCCTTTTATTAGAGACAAGATGTCTTGTGGATATAAAATTTAATGTGTAGGAAAGGGACTTATTTCTTTGAAGAAATTATATTTAGTTTCAACCAATGTTTTGCTTCTTATCAAAAGCTGTATTTTCTTTGTTCTGTTAATAATGGTTCTGGATCAGAAGAATATTTTCTGAAGCATACTTAATAATCGGTAATACCTTTTCATTTCAACTTTTTCAAACTCTGGTAGCTGTTAATTCATTTCTTCCCCGTTCGGTCGTAAATTCAATTTTTCGTAAGCGCTTTCGATAGTTCAAATTTCATAATCCCGCTGCTCCTGGGAATGAATTTCTGAATCTTTTTTATCGTTAATTTTTAGAATTCTGAACACTTTTTAAATAATTGTTTTTCTTCCGATATAAATGACACAATTTAATGAAAATTACACCATCGTGTCCAGATTTCTTTCTTATCAAATCCGTCTTTTTATTAAAAATATCTGACGTTAAAAAATCAAAAGATTTAATGATTTAATTATTGTTAATTTTGACGCTCCGCCGTTAAACTTGTTTACTGCAACCGGACGTGACGTCACATCCTATTTCTATATTAAAATGTCTGTGTTTTAAATTATATTAACTGTTCACTCCAGGCAGGAGATACAGACATTACAGACACTCTTGTTTATAAATTAATAAATGTTCTAAAGACTTACACTTATTAACTACAATATTATTTGCAGAAAAAAATGAATTGTCAGTGAAACAATGAAACAAACATACTTAAAACTGTCAGTATCTGAACATATACCCCATCTCCTAAATATAATGAAATAATATGACTTTGCTTAACACTTTTTACGCTACTAATACTTATAATAAAAAGGATATATGACTAATCCAGAAATGTAGTCTGTTAACCTATTTATATAAATGAATGTTTCTGGCTTTTAAAATCAAAAAGCACGTTTTTGAACTTACTTTTAACATATGTTCATTTGAGTTTAATTTATCCTGATCACTTAAATTGTTAAATGAGGCATCAATCTCAATAGCTTTTTTAACAATATCATATTTGAGACTCTGATACAATGGGCAATGAAATAAAACATGAACTTCATTTCCCACTGCAAGTTCACAAATTGGACGCTTTTCTTCTGAGATATTTTTATATCTCCCGGTTTCTAAACGGAAGGTTGTGAGTGGGGGGCGGGGAAACTCCACATCTAAACTTAGCTAACGCAGACTTGTATTTACTAGATAATGTTTTACATTCAACATACTTTTCAGTTTCATAAACAGATTTAAACTGCGTATAAGTCCTAAGTTTATTTCTACCTCTACCAGAGGGACCCGTGGCATTTTGTATACTAGTTCTCCAATCATGAATTAAAGTATCCATGGTGCACTTACTTATCTTATCACAAAACTGTTTGGGAGACATGTTAATACAATCATTTGACTTATTCAATAAATTATTTGACAATAGATGTTTCTTACACAGAAATTGCTAATTTTTGCAACTATTATTACTCTTACAGTCACAAAATCTAAAAATCTTGAAATTAAATCTCTCACTATCCATTAACTTCACTTTATGCCATTGTTGAGATACAGATCCCCACTGTTTCACATAAGGAGGTTGCCAACCAAACTCACTATAATTGGCATTAATAGGGGTATATCTACCCAACCCCATAAAGAATCTCATTGCTCGACTCTGCACTGCATTTATGCAAGAATAGGATCTTGTTACCCAAACAGATGCCCCGTATGCAATAACAGACCACACTGTACTTTCGTAAAATTTTGTGAATGCCTTATATGGCATGCCACAATAGGACTTGGACTTAGCTATAAGGTGACCAAGGGCTCTACCAGCACTCTGAGCGACAGATTTCACCATGATATTAAAATCAAGCATCTCGGTCAGTAACAGACCTAGGTGAATAGTTGGCAACGACTTTCAGACTGTGGTCCCCACATGTGAAACTGTATGAAGTTCTGGGAAAAGAAACAGGTCTAAAATGAAAGATAATACTCTTCATAAGATTTACAATCATAGTATTCATGTTTCACCAATTCTCTAACATATCTAACAACATCGTCTGCATATAATAAGATGCAAAGTTTTTCATTATCAGTACAAATACCCTTTCCGGCAGCTATTATAGATAATGCTAGATTAAATAACAAAGGTGATAAGGAGCAGCCCTGTCTTAAGCCACATTAACATCAAACCAATCTGTATAAAAACCGTTAACCCTAACACTAGATGCAACTTGACTATATAGAGATTTCATGGCATTCATCATTTTTCCATTAACCCCAATTTCCGAATTCATTAATTTGTCCCATAAAATAGTCTTATTTATAAAATCATAGGCTTTTTTAAGTCAATTGCACGAAAAGCAGATTTTTTGGCCATTTTTCTAGTATCAATAATATTAGTTAATGAAGATATATGATCAAGCCTTTCTGAACCCATTCTGTTCATCCACAAAAATATTATTTGATTCGGTCCAACCTTTCATTCAGGATTGAACAGTAGATTTTATACATAGCACACGACAAATCAATTCTTCTATAGGACAGTGGATCTCGAATATTCATTATACTAGATTTAAGAATAGGGCTGATAATAACTTTGCCCCATTCTGTAGAAATAGTACCAGTATTAAAAAAAAAACATTATATAAAATATGTAAAAACGACACTGAGCACTGGTTTTTCAAAATGTTTACTGGTATTGAGTCTATACCACATTATTTACTAGACTTTGCTTTGGTAACAGCCTTCTTTATTTCCATTATAGATATATTTTCATTCAAACTATCACAAAAGCGATTATTTTGACAGCCATTTTGACAGCCATTATTTAGTACGGTAGTTTCAGCACTGCATTGTCTTCTAACAAACAAACTGCTAAAATCATTTTTCCATTTATCTAAAACTGTACTAACATTGTTGGTAATAGAACCATTTTCACAAAGTAATTCTAATGGTATACCCTTTTTCTTTGATTGCCCAACACATATATTGCCTATGGTTTTCCAAACCTTCTGTTGATTATGTTCACAATCAAGAAGTAACACATTATGTAAAGAAACCCAATATGCTCTCTTACACTTTTGAACAAAGGCTAGAATAAGCATCGTAAATATGACTCTGATTCTGTAAACTGTGTGCAAGTTTAAAAACTGTATCATGAAGTGAAGAAACTACATCATGAGTGTTCAAAAAAGTATCTGGTACACGTTTTAAAATCAAATTTATAAAAACTAACAACTTCACATACTGGTTCTGAATACTGATCAAGCAGACACTCAACGTTGTTTCAACGTTGAAACAACGTTGAAATATGTCGTGACGTTGTTCAACCAATATTCAACTATGGGCGACCAAACAGATATATTGCCAATGTATATTCAACGTTGATTCAACGTTTTTTATGGTCGAAAGTTTAAATTTACTTTAAAGGGATATTCAGGCAAAATAATGACAAAAATACTAAAATGATCTTTTGTATTCAACTCGCCTAAAATGACATTTCTGAAAGTTTCAGCATGAATTTCTCTTTAAATTTTATATATTTTGGATTTGAAACATAAATATATCTATATATGTTGAACGCCAATAGAATCACCGAATAGTTTTAAAACAAGTCAGGTGACTTGAACAAATCCTTGAAGTTACATTAACAGATACTGTGGATATTGTATGACTGAAACAAGCCTAAGTCATTCATTTGACATGTTCTTTAACGTTTACAGAGTTCACTGTGACAACTATTGTGAAATCCTAGCGCTCTTACCTGACCCAAGGGGTCAGGTTAGGAAACCACCATTTTATTCTTCATATAGAGGAAAGTTTTGTTCATTTGACTGTCTAATATATTCTTTTTGAGGGCATTTACAGAATTAGGAATAAAATAGTCAAAACTAAGAAATGAATATTTTGCCTGTGTCTCCCTTTAAACATTATATACAGTATTATAATACTAATTTTGTGTTATTATTCCTTTATTGAATTAGTATGTACGTGATTTTTGTCAGGAAAATTTGCGCTACTATCTTTTTTCGGATATTCAAAATTAGCGCTTAAACACA
The DNA here is from genome assembly GCF_026571515.1 of Ruditapes philippinarum. Taxonomy (NCBI): domain Eukaryota; kingdom Metazoa; phylum Mollusca; class Bivalvia; order Venerida; family Veneridae; genus Ruditapes; species Ruditapes philippinarum. The sequence continues at coordinate 10,698 of NW_026857202.1, forward strand.
TAAAGTTGGAAATATTTTTTCACTTTCTATTAACGCTTTAACTATTAGTTAATATGTTTTGTTGTTTGTTATTTTTTTATTTTAGTTCATTATGAATAATATTTATTAATTAATTGATATTAGTCAAAACCCCGTTTATAGAATAACGCTGGTCAGGGGAAGTAATTGTTGCGGTCTATGATTTTTTTTGTTGTCTATGATTATCGTTTGTGAAAATGGTGGCGCTGTTTCGAAATTTGAAAACTTTAGAAAACAACACTATTCGGCAATTTATTTGGATTTCGGAGGTATTACCGTAATGTTTTACTTTAGTTTATTGATTATTTTCTAAAATATTATTATTTATTCTTAAAATTCTACTTTAATTTACTTTATGAAATAAATTAATGATGAAAACACATGATAGAGTTGATTTGACACGTTTTTGCGACCTAAATTTTGAATGATTTGGGTTCGGTAGGCATTGTTATTGATGTCCTTGGCAATTTCTTATTTTACAAATCTTGTCTTTCTTTAATTTATTTTTCAAATTATTAAACATTTTTCTGTACTATATCCTAATAAAAATTTAATCAGTTTTAAAATTGAAACCTATAAAGAAGTTTGGCCCACATAATTTACGTCCCGAGCCGATTCGTCAATATAACTATGTTTATATTTTAGTGATAATATAATACAGTGTTTATAAGTTTGAAAAAATACATTCTTTTGAAGATAGATAACAAAGTTGAGTGTTAAACTTTAAAATTTAATAGTAGTAAATCTATAGGGAATAATAAATCTTTTTCTATTTTATTATATATTATTTTATATTCTAGATCCTGGTCCTGGCTGAAATTTAGAGTATTGCTGCTGTAGCCTGTATACCATACATTGAACATGAAAATGACTGTTATGCTTTTTTGTTTCTGAATATAATCATGCTTTTATGTGTTGTGTACAAATCCACTTTATGTTACGAGCAAAACTGGCTTCATTTAAAAATGAATGATAAGTTCGAAAATGATATTTTTGTTTGCATTATAGCGATAAGTTTTTATTTTGTTCTCCTTTGCTAAAAGTTACAAAATTGAAAGCTGAATAGGAAAATAACTTTCAGAAACCTTTTTGCCTTATAACCAGTAGCAATTCTCCAAAAATATTTTATATAAGATCCGGAAAAATGTACAGATATTTTCTTTCTCACACTCTGTATACCTTGAAGAAAGATTTTTTTGTGCTTTATGTGTAAATACTTAATATTTGTACACATGCATATATATATGTGTGTGTGTGTAGGTGTGTGTGTGTGTGTGTGCGTGCGTGCGTTGGTGCGCGTGTGCGCGCGCGTGTGTGTGTGTGCGTGAGTAAATACATGCTTTTGATGTTTTGTTTGATAATGTTTTGCGACATGATGGATATTACATGTAAACCCAATAATATGTTTTTGTCTCTTAAGCCTTTTTATATAAGATCATCTACTGTTTTTGAACGTAAACTTCACATTGAATTGAAATGAGTATGAAAATTTGTACTTTTAATGTAAGAGGTTTGGGAAATTATATGAAAAGGAAGCAAGTTTTTAATTGGCTTAATTTACAAAAGTATGACATATGTCTTTCACAAGAAACGCATTTAAACACAAAACAATATCTTAAATGGACATCAGATTTGGATGGACGGGCTTTTTTCAGTGGAAATACTAATAATAGTGCCGGCGTATGCTTCTTAATTAACAGCAAATTTGATTGCAAAAACATAACATATACAGAAATAGTTTGTGGTAGATTAATAGCAATTGAGTTTGAACAGTCAATGGACACATATATAGTAATAAATATTTATGGACCAAATAATGATGATATCTCAATTTTTGAACAGCTAGATAAATTTATTTTGGAACATGAAGAGAAAAAAATTATAATAGGTGGTGATATCAACACTGTTTTAGATACAGAAATAGACAAAAAGAATGGTAGAAAAGATGGCCACAAAAAATGCAAACAAAAACTTAAGGACATAATTGAAAAATATAGCATTTTTGATATTTGGAGAACTAAAAACCCACATAAACGTCAGTTCACATGGCATTCAAATGACAAACCTGCTATTTTCTGTAGACTTGATTTTTTTTAATTTCAGAAAATCTTTTAAATAATGTTTGCCTATGTAAATTTGAAAATGGATATAAATCGGACCACTCTAGAGTTACACTATCAATGAAGTTTGCAAGTAAAACCAAACAAGATGATGAAAAAAGGGAAAAGGAAAAAAAAATAACTTAGAACAGACATTAAGTTCTTGCTCCCTAAACAATGATATAAAGTCAGAAATAGAAAAAAATAAAGAAGAGTTAAACAAAATCTACGATAAGAAGATATATGGAATAATATTAAGATCAAAAGCGTTAAATGTTGAATATAATGAGAAAAATAGTAAATTGTTTGCAAACTTAGAACAAAGAAACTCTGAAAAAAAGGTTATGATTCAAATAGAAGTTAGTGGCCGAATAATCTCAAAACAAAATGAAATAATGGAAGAGCAGAAGCGCTTCTATAAAAATCTCTATAAAGAGGTTGAACAAAAAACCACTAAATTTTATTTTTATGGATCAAACTATACCAAAAGTAAGTGATATAGAACGGACATCTCTAGATAGCGAACTTACTGAACTCGAATTTACAACAGCTCTAAAAAGTATGAATAATAATAAAAGTCCTAGATCAGATGGATTAACAACAGAATTTTATAAAATCTTTTGGAATGATAAAAAATATTACTACATTAACTCTATTAAACATTCGTTTGAAATTAAAAATTTGACTGAACTTCAGAAACAGAGTATCATCACTCTGTTACCAAAAACAAACAAAGATACTCTTTTCTTAGAAAACTGGCGTCCAATTAGTCTTTTAAATATTGATTATAAAATCATAGCAAAAGTTATAGCAAATAGAATGAAAAAAGTTTTACCTCTAATCATAAGTCAAAATCAATCCGGGTTCATTAGAGATAGATACATTGGTGAAAATATACGGACGATATTTGAAGTATTAGAACAAATGGAAAAAAAGGACCAAGATGCACTTTTATTTTTTACAGACTTTGAAAAAGCCTTTGATAGTATCAACCATAACTTTATTTTTCAAGTTTTGGATTTTTTTAATTTTGGCAATACAATAATCCAATGGATAAAACTTTTATACATTGACCCACAAAGCTGTGTTATCAATAACGGACACATGTCAGATTTCTTTAAAATGCATAGAGGTGTACGTCAAGGATGTCCACTTTCTCCATATATATTTATTGTATGCATTGTTTCAGAAATAATATCGGTATCGGCTATTTAACACCGGTTTGGAGTTTTGATGCGTAGGAATTGACCACGAAGGCCGTAGGCCTGAGTGCTTAATTTTTTCGCATCAAAACGACAAAACCGGTGTTAAATAGCCGATATACACCTCTCAGGCCGATGTTATTTCGATTTTATCATAATAAAATAAGGAAGATCACTAATGTTATTTTTTCAAGCGGAAATAACTTCGGTGCCGATTTTCGTATAACGCTGTTCGATTTTCGCACCCTACTGTTGCAAAGATATAGAAATTATTAAAAAAAAAATAATAAGAAAAAACGTTATCTTATCAAGTTTTCAACAATAAAATCTTACGTGGTATTGTGTTTACATCAGTGCCACATTTATCATTCTTGCATGTATGAAATAACGTCAGCTTGTTTATGAATGAGTTGTTTACTTACGATGACGTCATTACGCTGCTTACGGATTGGCGCCGTTTTAGCAAAATATTTATTAACTGATATGGATCAAATATGTGGCGTTAGTGTATGTGAGATATTATTTCGGTATTGTATGAAAAGAAAACATTATAAGAACTGAAATTATTAATAAAAATGCTTTTTATTGATGGTTTAAAAGGCTTTGTTAACTGTATAAACGAGGGTGAAAACATAAAAGCTGCATACACAAGTAGTCCCTTACAAGTGTTTATTGGCAGTTTAACACCGTTTTTTTTTTCTTCTTTGACTATAGTGACAAAATCACGTGGAGTGAGAATAAACTATTAAAGTGAATTTAAGCTGCACTTGAACTGTATTTTTGAAATAAAGTATCTGAAATATTTAATATTGTCTTGATATTTTGTTAAACTTGGTTAATTTGCTTTATATCCAAAAATTAAAGTATGATGGGTTTTCAACGTTGAAATGACATTGAAACTTTAACGTTGTTGCAACGTTGGAGCTGAAACGTTGTATCAACGTTGAAAATAAATCCAACATTATTTCAACGTTGAAATCTGACCATACTTCAACGTTGAAACAACGTTGATGTGTCTGCTGGGGAGTGTATAAATTTTCACTATAATTATCAAATTCAACCATCCAAAGGCATGTTAAAATAGAGTGGTCTAGCTGGTATGGATACAGGTATAAGGCCAGTATTTACCTGAATGATAGAAATAATTTCAGTACTTTTAATAACTGTGAAATCTTTAAAATGATTCAAACTATCATGTGCGACTATACAATAATCAACAACATCCTTTAGCAGATATTGATGTAAAATAATCCTTTATATAATTTCGACCATTCAATAAACACATGTTACTATCTATCAGGAATTCTAATAGCTTGTCACCATAAGCGTTACAAGAAAAAATCAACAATATTTCTTTCTATAAATCGTCAACCCCAATAATAAAATCACAATTGTCACCAATACGACTATTAAAATCACCACATATGTATAATGGACAATCATTTTGATATACGTATATACTAGATAATAGGGTATCATAAAAAATTTTAACAACAATTTGTCTAGAAGAGTTATTAGGTGGCAGATAGCATACACATGTGTACAATTTTAACCCTGAAACTTTATCTGAAAATTTTAACCATAATATGCCTTCAAAACTGCTATCAATTATTTCTATAACATAAAAATCCAACATTTCCTTTTTAATTCAAAATCCAACGCTCTCTGAGCCCGACCTTGCATTTATATATAATGATTTGCGATTATTACCAAACTAAACAACCCTGGTAATTCAATAATATCATTATTACACAAATGAGTCTCAGCAATACCTAAAATGTCAACATTTAAAAACTGAACACATTCACTTCTTAGAATAAAATTGTCACTGTCTTTAACTGTACTCCACCCATTTACATTCCAGAAACCGGAAGTCATCTATCTTCTTCCTCCTCGTCCTATATAAGTAAACAACATTGTCTTGTTAACATACTTTACAAATGAGTTACAAGTAAATCAAAACATCGACTTAATCGATTGTTTCGAGAAATAACGATTTTGAAACAGAAATAAAATGTTTGTTTTCTCTCAAAAAGACAGGAACATTGTTTACATGATATGCTAGCATTATGAAAAACCCATTGTGCATTTATTTTTCAAAATAGTATTTTAAGGTTTTCAGTATCAATGGGGAATCATAATCTAAAGGACAAAAAAGTAATATCCTACACAAAAAAGCTTTACCAGATACAGTGTACGTCAAGATCTAAATATCTTTATTACAAAGACGTCAAGATTTTAATATCTTTATTACAAAGTATTTATCATTACCGTTTTCACAACGTTTTCCAGATGTTAAATGCTCGCATTTACATTGATCATCCTTCCAACAAACACCTCCATTTTGACACTCCGGTTCACATATTGCTAAAATACATCAAAGTACTTTTTTTTTTACAAAATATTACATTGAGATAAAAACAGCTGCCTTTAAAAAAAACAATGCATAATTTTTAAATATTTGTGTATGATTTGTTATTGTAATCAATTGCTTACTACTCATGACCAAATATTGACCCGTGTTCTTATATGTTTTTAAGACTGTCCTTGATTTTTGACCGTTTGGCCCTTAAATTATTTGGGTCATTTATTGATTGCAGGCAACACCAAAAAAATCTTGTAAACTTGTCAATTAGAAAAGCTTTGCATATTGTTATTATTTTTTTTAAATTATTTAAAAATTTATTTTTGTTCATTACCAAATTGGGCCAAAATGTTGATATTTTAAAACATGGAAAGTGAAAATATTTTTTAAAAATATTATTAAAAAAAAACTCATTTTTTGACTTTAGTGTTTTCAAAAAAAGAGAAAAATCACGTTTTAAATTTTTTCCATGCTCTTCCATGAACATAAACAAGGACACCTTAATATTGACTTTAACACAATAATTATTGTGATTTAAGTTTAAAATATCTTTTAAAGTTTTTATTACAAGAAAACCAATTCTTGACTTTTCAGTTGTTACATGAAGAAGGGAAATAATTACTTACTATTATTTTTCATCTCTTCCATTGCACATAAACAAGACATCTTTTTTTAATGGGACTGCGTTAGATCATTTGCTTTAAAAAGGGCCCCCTTATATTTTCGTATTTTTTCTAGCAAATCGTGCAATAATCGTTAAGTTCAAAAAATAAATAAAAAAATATTCAACTAAAAATTAGTCCGACTTTAATTCTCGGCTACACGGATAAAACTTATGAGTAACTTTAGTTTTTTTATTCGCATTTTAAATCAAAACCAAGTAATATTTCTGATTGAAAAAAAAAATATATACAAAGCAATATAAAACAATAATGATAGACTATTGCATTTTTCCCCGGAATGGCTTGTGTGATTTTTAGCGAAACCAAAGCTGATATGTGGTTACCAAGGATTAACTGTAGGCATAAACTTATGCTTAAAGTAAAGCTGAAGGTGATAGAAAAAACAACTGTAACCCTTTTATAAAATATAATAGATGGTATAAACATTAATTAAGTACTACTTTTTTTTCATGGTAATCTTTTTTATCAACTTATCTACGAATAGTTTATATAATATATAGAGATCAACATTGGCAGTTGTGTGAAGTTTATTCCTAATTAAAGCCTGGTATTAGTTAAACCATGTTATCTACGTGTTGTCTGATACACTTTAATAGGCTTCACAATACACCCAAGTGATATATGTACGAGACGGTCGAGTCTGGAATTATACGATATATATTCATTTAATCAAATAACGAATACTTACCAGTCATATTATGTAAGATGTGACATCAGTAAACGAAAATTACATTATGAAAAAAACAAAAAAACTACTGAATGTAGTTAAACAAAACATTTTTTTTCAAGCTTATTCGAATAAGTTTCTTGCGCACTTGATACCTGCATTACTCTACAACAATAAACATCTGTTTCCTAAATAATATATGTTAATTTGCTTAAAATGCCAAGGGTAACAAAAAACCCTTTTTATCAAGGAATGTGTTTACTTTTTCTACATTTCGGAAAAGTGCCGTTACATGTATTTCCAAACTTCAACAATTTATTTCGTTCATCCTCAATCCATGCATATCATATCCCGCCTTTGAACAGTTGAAGTAAACAAATTCCCCACCTCCAGAGAGACTTACATGATATCTGTCTGATATTGACAGAAGTGAATCAAACTCAAACGGTACATTACAAGGGTCGTCATTAAAAACAAATTTTCTAATACTTTATTTTATTCATTTTAATCTAGAGTAGAAAGGATACAGTAGCGTTTAACCTTTCAAATTAAACCTCAGTTATTTTTGTGGCAGTATAACAAACAACTCATTAAAGATAACAAAAATATAAATAAAATAAGAACTGAAAACGATTATGCATACGGATACGGATAGAAAAAAATATGTTATGTTCTGAAAACTGTTTATCCTATATTTGAACCCTTACTTTTAGAAGAGCTACATAAGAATGCTATTTGATCTTTAAAATGTCCCCCGTCAACGATTTGTTTTCAAATATCTAGTCAAAATCTAATAATAAGATGTTATTTTATGTGACCTCGTTCAAAAACAACATTAAATATACCTGCTTTACATTTTGGTTCCTGACCTCCAAGTATATTTTTAAATATTCCGTCAATACAATAACTCCTTTTTTTCCTCTGACACAATAATATCTAATGAGAATCCCTTATAACATGATACAACATAGTAGCTGTTTGATTTTTGTACATTTCCGTTATCAATCGTCAAACATCTTTCATCTTTTGTCTCTAAATACAAAAGCAAAATCTCTTAGAAGTTTAGATTTGGAAGCTATCATACTGGATAAACAATGTTGATGAATGAATTGAGATATCCGCTGGTGCATAATATTATGCAAAGAATTGCTCTTGAAGTATTCCTCCTTCGGAAAAGATTGTCGTTGCAATCTAATGCTGCATCATATTATAACAGAGAATTCAAATTAGATTCCTTATAACTTTTCCGACTCACTAAACTGATCTTACAAACGACAAATAATGTATTTACTTTTAGGACGTTTTTGAAAATACCTTCAGGACATTCTTTATGTATTTTTTGTCATTGTATGTCATCCTATGCAAGAAATTGTTATTTTCATCAGCCATCGTATTAGTATAAGTATCAAGTATGCTGAATACTACCCTAGGAGAAATCGTATAAAATCGTATGAAGTCTCGTCTAAAATCTACATTCCACCGTCAATGTAAATCCCCAATAAACAATCTCCCTTTAAAGAAAATTTTTAAATATTGGTTTGGGAATTTTGTAAATGAAAGAAACATTTTCATAAAAAATAATTAAACAGTTTTTGTTTAAAATCTAAAAAAAAAGTCTCAAAGCGTAATAATATCTTTTAATATCCTTCTTTTACAAAATAAGGGTTGACGTAATATAATGTTGTTCTCAGATCTCTTATATGCTTGATTTATCTAAATTGGTTTTTAAAACGTACACAGGGATACATTTGATTTGATTTAATGCGAATATGGGTAAAAATCAATATCTCCTAAAGTTTGTTTCACGTGTATGCCTTAGTATGGTTCCCGTGTGGCTCACATCCCTTTCATTTTGATTTCGCCTTACCTTTTCTGCGTGGATTCCTTCTATTTACACTTTGAAAGGTTCTCATTAACATTTTATTTGTTGTCCTATAATTAGGACGGACGTTTATTCCTCGCTATCTTATCGATTACCTATTCAAAGTCTTTTTATTACTGACTTTCGTAATCCTTTACTAGCTGAACTTTATTTTCATAAATTTTAAACATTAAATATTGTACTGAGTTACTTCAAATCAATCATCAATATATCACTTGGATAGGAAATAGAAACAATAATCTATATCAAGTTGTTTAATATAAGCAATAGTACTTTTTTTTTAAACTAACGTGCAACATCCTAATATTTTGAAGTAAAATGTAAATAAAACATTGACATTGCATTATAACGCGAAACATATGATGCAATAACGCAAAACAAAAAATGTGTAGTTCCGTTAAAAAGCGTAAAATTACAAACAAAGGCGTAGAAACGCGAAACAACTTGCTTTCTAAAATCAGTTCAATAACGTGCATCAATTGGCCTGATAACGCAAAAAGGGAAGAACAATAAAATACATGCTCACGATACGTGTGAGAACAATTTTCAGTTATCTACTGAAACGTCCTTATGCCAACGTCTAACATCTCTTTCTCTTATGAGGAGATAATAACAACCAATTAGGAGTTCATTATCACCTTGTGACTATGGCTTAATAAGAAGATAGTTCCAACTTTCTACTGTATAAATACCACTTATTCTATTAAACTATTCTATTAAGATAAATCTATCATCAGACAAGGTATACTATCAAGGTGACAACTTAATTATATCCCTTTTTATCACAAAATTGCCTTATTTCATATAGTGTCACCTGTGTAGGAAAACAATCATCTACTTTGGAAGAAAAGTCATCTTATCAGTAAAAGAAAAGGTTAATCTTAGTAGTGTAATATCATTATCAAATAACGTGATAATTTCTCCCAAGTAGGTGAAAACTTTTCAGAATAACGATACAGTTTCTTTTAATCAAGCAACAGGTAAATCCTATTAAGGTGTAGGTGCATGTACCTGTTTACTATGTGATAGCATCATCAAGTAAAAGTATGTAAATTCTGGTAAGGAGACATTTTTTTCCTTATAGAGTGATAGAATATTCATATTTTACAAATATAAATTAAACGTAAATGCGATAGTGAGCTTCATATTGAATGGTGTAAGGAGATAAAAACTGAGGCACGATTTTGTGTTGTTTTAGCCTGGGTTATACTCAGTACGTAATACCAACATAATATAGGCCAGTTGGCAACTTTCCAGCTTTACTAGTGGAGGACGACCTCAGCTTCCCCTCTGTGCAGTTATTTGACATGAACGAGCAACTGAGTAAAAACAACAACATTCATGGAAGATAGCCTCCTAACATGAAAAATCTTAAGTCCCTATCGGGATTCGAATCCACAGCGGTATGTGGTAAGTCAATGACTCAAACTATTTTATCAGGGACGCCCAAATATTGGGACATATCTGTAGATAATTGACAACATGACGTCCGTATATCGTAAGTAATAATAATTTCATATCGATATTGACCTTATTTCTTCGCTTTAACAGGTCATTTTATAAGCATATTTTGTTATTATGCTTGCGTTATAACTCTTTAAACGTGCGTAATTTGCCTTTTTTTGTTTTAATTCGCATTTGTTTCGAGGAATAATGCCTTTATCTATTTTTATAACGTCTTTAGTTTTGAGTAATTATGCATTTTGTTCACGGTATAACACGTTTATTATCCCCATTTTACATACTATCACTTGCGATATAAAGCCTTCATTCGCGTAATAATGCTTTTTTGCATTGAAACGCCAGTATTCAAGCGATTACATATTTAATTTAATTTGATTATTAAAAACATTTTGGCAGTCGCACTAACATAATTATAAAAATGCGCAAAATATTATTGGAAGCTACAAAATTAGGTGTATTTACTGTACTCCAACAGTTAAAAAACTAAAGTATTAATGAGTCTACATGTTTACGACTGTCCACAGCTATTGGTCAAAATCAAACAAAGTTTAATACAAAACAGCAATTTGCCTATGGAGCATTTGGTTTTTTTGCCATTAGAAACATTCTTTCCTAAGGCGGTAATTATTGAACTTTTGATGTGTCACTTCTTTGCCATTTCAATTATTGAAATATTGTCCCCAATATAATTAAAAAAGCGTATGCACTTAACGCTTAAACTATTTAATTCGTTTATTATAATAAACGGAAATGAACAATCGACACACAAAACAACAATTTATTTCTTTTTATATACCATTCATATCTCTTACAAGTTCCATGAAAATATTCTAATTTTGATCTAGCGAAACCTCTATTGCCAATTTGTAGTCTCTTTGTTTACATATCAAAACTTTGTTTGGAAATAAGGTGCATATTGATATTTGTGCGTGCTAGTATTACGTTTATTAAAAAGTTTCTATTTTTTAAATAACCGTAAAATTTAGAGTTTGCAATTGTCAATTTTTTTCATACGCTGTAACGACATTTTTAAGTATATACCAACACATTCAAGTGTATATATAAAACATATTCTCAATATTGTTATCTACTTAGGTCTTTTTTTAAGATTCATAAATCTAACTATTAGTAGCATCAGCACCCATCATTGTCAAAATAGACCTCAAATAAAATGTTCTTGTTTCTTTAGACATTTCCATATTGCTATGTATCAAGGTTCTTAATGTCATTAACATATAACAAGAATATTTTGAATAATAGCAGGTAACGTCTAAGAAAAAATACAGATATGAGCACGACCCGCCCTTCCCATTTGGAAGGTGAATAACAAGCATCAAAGTAAAGAAAATACATTAAAAATCTCGTGTCAAATATTTATGAGTTGAAAATCAATATTCTTTTTTTTTTTAGTTCTAAATGTTAAAGGTTAAGACTTTTGGAAGAAAATTCCAGTTGTATAGTGCTGATATGTAATTGTTTACATATTACAACATCACAAGTAAATTTAAAAGAGGATAAAATAACACATAAAATTAGGTCGACTATGAACTTAAAACAGAAGTAATTGTAACATTCGAACGTTTTTTTTCCAGTCTTCTAATGATAATGTCTTTTTTTTAAATTATAAAGGTCTTTATCTAATTATTGACTTCATAAGATAATATAACCTTAAAGTAATGTAACACACTCACATTATATCCCGGTTTGATTTCATCTTTGTTCATGTTCAAATACGTGTATCGTTCGTCCTCAGAAAGTTTGCATCCATGATGTATAAAAAACAAAATAACAATTTATTATGATAGAAACTAGGGAAACAATGGGAAATCTTAGTAATATCAAAATCATGGGTGTTATTGGATGAAGTTCAAACAATTACATTATCATAAATAAAACGAAAACTGTTGGTATTGATAAGTATTTATATTGCAATATCGCTTTTTGAATTTCCTCTTCCCAAAATAGCTTTGATAACCTCAGTTTTTTTTATAGGATTCATTTGAGTACATCAATTTGAGCAGCTATAAGCTCATTAAACACCCTTGAATCCGTTCTGGGAACAAATCAGTACAATATTGGGTATCAAACCCGCACCTTATTGACTATTACCAATGATCTTCGAGCATTTGCACCAACTATTTTTCCAAAATTAGTAGTAATTGCCCTGAATCTTATCAAATTAGCCTCTGTTATATTTCTGGCGTCCTGCAGAAATACTCCACTCGTCAATGCATATTTTACACAATTTAATTTTATATTCCGAGTCAAAACAATCTATAAAAATTCCAAAATAAACTTAATTTAACCTCGTTTTCATTTTATGAGAAACGTTTCATATAGAAATTATATTGAATATGATGATGTAACAGATTTATCCAAACAACAATTCATTGTTGATTTTATGTGTTTTTTAACTTATTAATTCAGTCCTTAATTAATGGCGGAGTGAAAATAGGAGTTTATTTTACACTGTTGACTACCTACCAATTGTTTGGACTCGAACACCGCTACATTGGCCTCGTCTAGATCCTAGTAAAATGTATTTTCAACAGCTGTGTGCTTGACCGATGTTATCCTGTATTGTACCTTACAGTGCTTAATAGCTCCGTTATTTATAATATTATAATACAGCACGTTTCTAACGTCGATAGCTGTATTATAAATTCACTATGAATATTTCTGATAGGTTTTATGGCGATATATAAAAGGCTGTTTGTATTACGGTTCGGATTATATTTTCGAACAACCGTTTACATAAGGTCATATAACCTGTCAAAATCTTTAAAACTAATAATAGACGTGTATATTTAGGTAAAATCAGATTAATAGAATTTATTATTGTGTAAGATAGAGGATAGGGAAATCCTAACCCGAAGATAATCGGTTCCATCAGGAGCGAGCCTTGGTGAGTATTGTTTTCTCACTCACCTGGACACACATATATCAGTGAAACTACTTGCTATGCGCATTTCAGCACACCTAGTTTTGAAAAGCCAGGCGGGCCTAGGCGCCTTACAAAAGCATTATGTAAAAAATCAGGAGATCCCTCATCATCAAGCAATGTTATCATGATGAAAGTCGAAAAGTATAATTCAGTCCATACTTAAATGGTTGACAATAAGCGTTTAGCGTTGCAAAGATTTTTCTACTTTTTGGGTTATTTTGGCCGAAGATTCAATTCAAATATATCATAATGAGATTTGTCATCAAGAAGCATCGTTATCATAACAGAAAACATGGATGTTTTTTTTTCAGACAAAGTGTCCTAATATCCGATTTTACGAAGAATTTTGCCATATTTTAAAGTGTGCTATTTTTAGTTACAGATCGATACTGAAAAGGACGGACCTAGGTAAAGTAGGACTCATTGCAGTGTGAGAGTTAATATCAATCTATTTTGATGCCGTGGACACTTTAATAGATTAGCTCATATATTTTTATTATATTTTGACCTTTTACCGTTTTATTTTTTTTTAAATAGGAGTGAATCGCGTATATTTAGGAAAACATTTTTAGAAGTGCTGACGTTGAGTGTGAGATAAGCCCATGCGAGATAAGATTTCCCAACATCGCTATTTTTAGTAACATTTACGGATTTTTCTATCTGTTAGTGAGGACAAAATATCTAACAGACATAAAACATTAAATGAACAGTCACATGGAAGACGGGACATCCTTTTTACGTTTTATACAGCATTTTCTGTCCGTTGTTGTGAAAGAACAGAACTTACGAAAAGGAAAAAAAACTACCGACGGTTTATTGTGTACCTAAATACACAGCATCATAATAAATGTAAACATGTATATATACAAAGTATTGTTTCTTTTCTATGTCAATGCTAATTTACCCGTTAATTGTTCCGAACTATATGCTTAGTTTCTCATTATCATTGTTAAATATTACACTATATGTAATTTGGTTTTAGTTCTGGTAACAAAAATAATGTTCATTTTTTACCAAATGATTTCAAACTGTTTATATGTGTAGATTTTTTAATTTTTATTATTGTTTTGTTCAAATAAGCATTATATACGTCATAAATATTTGTACGCGTTGTTTGATATCGCTAAAACACACATTTCGTTAAATAAATTTCCTTAGAAGCAGGGCTAATATTATAGCTGATATTAGAACTTTTTGAACCAGTTTCCGCTAAGAATGTTTTTCAAAACAGATAAAGAAATACGCTATCAATTGCAATTCTCCTTTTTATACAATTTATATTTAATAATTCGTTTTCAAGAAAGCATAACATTGTGCACTTGATACAATGATAGAATGTCAATTAACACGTAATCAATCCACTCCTTTAAACTATGACACCTAGAAATAATAATTTGAAACATGAGCTATCAACAAAGACATGTCGGCAATTGTATAGTCTAATTCCTTCAATTGAACTTCTTACATGTTCTGAAAAACAGTTCTCCATGCCAAGGTCTATTTTTCACCGTAAAGTATTCATCACCAGTTTCAGAGAAACCAAGACAACTACGATGCTGTGTATCACGATAGACTCCGTTACACACGTTCTTACTCCAGTTTATGCAAGCTTGTTTACACGCTCTACTACTCATCCCTAGACCTTTGCCAAGGAAAAAGTCGGTAATTATCTTCCACCTAGGATACAACATAAGTGTTTCGCTGAATGTATTGACGCATGCCTGTTTTCCTGAAATATGAACAGAATATGTGAAAAATATATTAAACAATAAAATTATATAATGCTTCATAGATTTTGGAATAATGCTGTAGAAACTATAATTTCAATCTTTGAAAGGTTAGTTTAAAATGTTTCATAGGCTAACATATAAAGATTCATAGTATAAATATATATAATATTTCATAGCCACTACATGAGGCTAAATATGCTTCAATAGACTGCAATAGTGTTTCATAGGCTTCCTCAGAATATTTCAAAGGCAATGATATAATTGTTCATTGGGTACTTTATAATGTTCATGTGATAATACAAAATGTTTCATATGTAATATAATAATCCTTTACAAACTATGATTAAATGTATAACATAATCGAATGTTTCAAAGGCTACCATATTATGCTTCATAGGCTACAATATAAAATGTCCATACGGTATAAAAAAATGTTTAATAGGCAAGCATTAACAAATTGGGCTCTCACAAAATGATTTTTACTGTATTGCAAAATAATTCAAAAATAATACACTGACTATTTTTTTTTTTTGGATTGAAAACATAGGAACTTATGATTGTGTTTTTAATTAAACGTAATATGCAATGCATCACTGTTAAAGATCTAATTGACAACACGATTTATTAGGATATAATTTATTATTGTTGAAAATTCAAAACTGTATGTATCAAAGAAATGTTGTGAGGAAATAAATAACAAGAGGGCCACGATAACCATGAAATCGCTCACCTGTATATAAACACACCATGGCAAGGAGCAAATAATATTGTAAAGTTAACTATAGACAAAAGCAGATATCAAACATTAATCTTAAACTGATATCACAAAGTTCATAATTCCGTCTGAAAATTTGCATGTGTAAAAACATTAGTTTTTAATATGTCCATTTAAAAAAAAAATCAATGACCCCCGGTGCGGGGCAAATTTGACCCAGGGGTTTTCATTTGAATAAACTTGGTGATACATATTAGAGAATGTTTCGTGCTTAATATCTAAGCTCTAGCTCTTTGTTTTTTTTTTTATTTTTTTTTTTAAAGATTTCTTAAGTTTATACTATAAACATATAAGGAAAATTAATGATCCCTGGGGCGGGGCAAATTTTGACCCAAAGCTCTTTTTTGAACAAACTTGGTAGATACTCATTAGAAGATATTTCATGCTTAACATCTAACATCAAGCTCTTTGGGATTTTTAAAGAAGATTGTTCTTTAAATTTTTACTATACACATATTATAAGGAAAATCAATGACCCCTGGGCGATGCCAATTTTAACCGTTAGACTTTTATTTGAACAACTTTTGTAGATATCCCATAGAAAATGTTTCATGCTAAACATCTAAATATCTAAGCTTTAGCTCAGGTTTTTTTTTAAAGAATATTTTTTAAGACTAATTATATACATATAAGGAAAATCAATCACCCTCCGAGGCGGGGCAAATTTTGAAACCGCTTTTGGGCTTTTGTTTAAACAAAATTGGTAGAACATCACTAGAAGATGTTTCATGCGATTGACCATCAAAGGAACCTTTCTGTGAACTGTGGGTGAACATGGTTTTGCGGTTTATACGGAGAGGTCGATTGAAGTAAAAGTTAACGGACGGACGCCGGACGTAAAGCTATAACAAAAGCTCACCTTGTCAATTTGTGACAGGTGAGCTTAACACAAGACAAAAAGTATTGATATATTTTTTTCTAATTCTACTGACTGGCAATAACTTCGTTTGACCTTTCTTGCGTGATTTCTGCCTTGAATAGGCACCTGCGTTAAATAACTTACACATTTATAAGATTGCTAGAAAGCTGACGGTCTTAAAAGTACCCGGACGTGCAGGAAGAATGCGAATTTATAGTGTTATTGGCTATCAGGGACCTTACATGATAAGAGATAAGACCTTGGTTAAATGCAGGCGTTATTTCTACCAATCCGTCGCTATTTAAAATCAAATTTTGTTCAGGAATTAAAAACTTTGTTTTCATCTCCATAAAAGTAACAAAGATATACTAATATTTCCTTCCTGTGTATTTAATGGAATCATACGATTACACATGCTCTCGTTGACGTTAACTACATACCATTGAAGTATAGTGTAACGTCCTATGAATATTGATACATGCAGGTATATCATACAGAATTGTCTCCTAATGTAAAAAGGGAATAAAAAAAGAATAAGGTAATAGATATTCCTTGATAAAGCATTTCAAAATACTATATATATTCATAATTTATTTAAAAACTTACCTTCTTTGTGCAAAGTCAGATCATTTCCTTCCTTTACCCATTGTTGTTCAATATTTCTAAAAACATAAAATTCCTCAATATTTTCAACATATATTGATACATATTCGAGGTCCCAATCAGATAAGATATCATGCCATCGTCCACCATCATGTCCGATCTGTACACTTTGTATCTACAAAAATAATGAAAAAAGAAAAAAAAAGAAAAAAAAGAGTGAGACTTCCTTGATTACATCGGCACATTTTTATGTAGAACAAAAGTCTTGAAATTTGAGTTACGAAGAAAGTCGGTATATTTATCTATCAACCTTTAATAGCAATGTCTATAGGACTAAATTTATAATTTGCATTAATAAGAAGAAA
>NW_026857203.1:0-173263 GCF_026571515.1 Ruditapes philippinarum
CGTTTTTGAATGGTAGGCTCGTGAATATGATGTTTCTTCCCGAAATTTACATAGAGAAAGAACAAATCGCCGGTGCAAAAAAAATGGCCAAGCCATGCGGAAATCTAAAGGACATATTACTTGAGTTAGGGCTTTAAGCCTTTTCATGTGCAAAGAAGACCCTCTCTAGTTGTACAAAATCGAATTTGCATTGGAATCGGTCAAATGGCTTTTGAACGGTAAGCTCGTAAAGTTGATGTTTGTTTCCGAAATTTATATACAGAAAAAGCAAATCGCTGGCAAGTGACCTAGCCATGCGGAGATCTCATGGACGTGTTCCTTGGGTAAGGGGCTTTAAGACTTTTCATGTTCAAAGAAGACCCCCTCAAGTTGTACAAAATCAAATTTGCAACGGAATTGATCAAATGGTTTTTGAATGGTAGGCTCGTGAATATGATGTTTCTTCCCGAAATTTACATAGAGAAAGAACAAATCGCCGGTGCAAAAAAATGGCCAAGCCATGCGGAAATCTCCTGGACATATTACTTGAGTTAGGGCTTTAAGCCTTTTCATGTGCAAAGAAGACCCTCTCTAGTTGTACAAAATCGAATTTGCATTGGAATCGGTCAAATGGCTTTTGAACGGTAAGCTCGTAAAATTGATGTTTGTTTCCGAAATTTATATACAGAAAAAGCAAATCGCTGGCAAGTGACCTAGCCATGCGGAGATCTCATGGACGTGTTCCTTGGGTAAGGGCTTTAAGACTTTTCATGTTCAAAGAAGACCCCCTCAAGTTGTACAAAATTAAATTTGAAACGGAATTGATCAAATGGTTTTTGAATGGTAGGCTCGTGAATATATGTTTCTTCCCGACATTTACATAAAGAAAGAACAAATCGCCGGTGCAAAAAAATGGCCAAGCCATGCGAAAATCTCCTGGACATATTACTTGAGTTAGGGCTTTAAGCCTTTTCATGTGCAAAGAAGACCCTCTCTAGTAGTACAAAATCGAATTTGCATTGGAATTGGTCAAATGGCTTTTGAACAGTAAGCTCGTAAAATTGATGTTTTTTTTCCGAAATTTATATACAGAAAAAGCAAATCGCTGGCAAGTGACCTAGCCATGCGGAGATCTCATGGACGTGTTCCTTGGGTTAGGGCTTGATTACTTTTCATGTTCAAAGAAGACCCCCTCAAGTTGTACAAAATCAAATTTGCAACGGAATTGATCAAATGGTTTTTGAATGGTAGGCTCGTGAATATGATGTTTCTTCCCGAAATTTACATATAGAAAGAACAAATCGCCGGTGCAAAAAATGGCCAAGCCATGCGGAAATCTCCTGGACATATTACTTGAGTAAGGGCTTTAAGCCTTTTCATGTGCAAAGAAGACCCTCTTTAGTTGTACAAAATCGAATTTGCATTGGAATTGGTCAAATGGCTTTTGAACGGTAAGCTCGTAAAATTGATGTTTTTTTCCGAAATTTATATTATATTATTTATATTTGGTAAATTTTATTATTCTTAAAACTAATGTATTATTTTTTTAACCAAAATAGTGTTTCAACGCACAAAAATGTGTACTTTATTTTGGTAAAACAAGATGTTCTAAAAACATACAAACACACACTCGCACATGCATGGACAAATAATGTTGAATACTTGTGCAAAGGATTTTAGTCGTAAAAATGTAAATAACTTAATCACGCTCACGTTTGGGTCATAACCTCCAGAATCAAACATAATTATAGCGCTGCTTAATTATTCAATGCCATTAAATAATTAATGTACATAAAGATAATCGTCATGTTCAGATTCACCATCTTCCGCATATAACGTTTGTGTTGAGTTATAATAAATCATGCAAAGAAAGTCCCATTTCATGTTAATCAAATATCTCTTGGTTGCTTTTAATCACTACCATCCTTTTGGTCCAAATTGTCATTCTTTGAATAAGTAGGTCAATGCTCGGTTGAAAAACATAAAAGATACAATTATCACATTTCGAAATAATCATGTAAATCATAAGTGCGATATATTATTACACAAGCAATCATTTAAATCTTGAGAGTGCTGAAAAAAGTCAATTTCAGAACAACAATAAAATAAGAAAAGGAAAGGGAAAAAACATTAAACAAAAACAAATAAATAAATCTCCTGCGATAAAAAGTAAAAACAAACACACAAGAAATCCCCAGCCCAAAAGAAAAAAACGAACAAACCAAAAACAAAAAAAAATACCGAATATCTAATCATTAAATAAATATGTTCAGCAACAATTTCAGTTAAAGAGTGTGAATTTCAATATATGCACGTCGTGATAACATAGATATTGTTGAATCAGTATCCACAATCTTTCAAATCAAGCATACACTATATTCCATGCAAATAAATAACGTTTACTTAGTTGTTACACTACAATGGCTAAAAATGCATTTTATAAGTGACAACCTTATAACTTTCCATTTTATCTTTATTCTCAAGTTCTAGACAAATAGATGCAGATTTCTTTTTATTTTAATAACGCATATGGAATATTGTTATATCGAACTGTAGAACGAGACACTGTAACTTGCAAATTTGACATTTCGAGAAAATACGTAGGCATGCCATATGGAATTAAATTGTCAACGACGATAGTTTGCTGAACATGACCACTAAAGAGGCATCAAAATGTGTTCTACTCAAATTCTACGTCTTACTGTGTCCGTCTGAAATGCTGGCTTTAATGCTGGCATTAGGAATGCAACAATTATTTACATTAATATTCAGACCTAGTAATGAATATAGGTAAACAAACACCTAACGATCGTAAAGAAAAATATATCAACTAGTTTATAAGGTAAGCCAAACAAAATTGAGAGCTTCTTTTCTAAAGATATTTATTTTCAGTGAGGAAAGAGGGTTATAATTGGGCAATAAATCAAACCATACTGAGGGAACCTTTCCTCAATCATTTGTTGCTTTTTTTCTAAAATTTTTGTTTTGTCAGATTTTAGTTTTGATAAACATTTTTTTTTATTTAGAAATATTTACAGGATTATAAAATTCTTCCAAGTGTAAATTGAGTGATAATATAGAAATTTATATTGTTAATTGATACACTTTCTAATCCTCCCTAATTATATGACTGAATGTTCAGTGTAATATCTAGATATATTCCTGAAGATATAGCAATGTCCCATTGATTGATTTGATAAGTTTTTTAACCCATCCGGATTTTTACACTTTGACCAATTCAACGATTAAATTGCAAAAAAAAAATACAAAATGTATATACATGCATAAAGTATACGCTTTTAATACTAGTATTATGAACATATTGGAATCTATTTTCGACGAGAATATCGCCTGCAGACTAAGCATATTTAATAAAATAAAGCAATATGTGTATCATTTCTTGATTGCAGATAAAACTTATGTAACTTGAAGGTAGGCACTTACATGAAAGTAATGTCAAACGTAATCATGTTATCAAGAGTACGCATACTTTCATAAAAGCAATTCAACCACTTTGATAATGAAATATTCCGTGCCTTCAGCAAGTCATTGCCAATGGCACAATACGAAATATAATTTAATCAATCAAAGCTTTTACCTCCTCACTTATCATCGTCGTCGTTGTCATCATTATATATCTAGACATGAGACTAGGATAATCCTTTAAGATTCTGAATATGTGAATAATGCAGATATGTTTGCCATAAGTTGATAACAAGCGGTAATAATTATCATTTGTCCCATCAATTAGTAACTGTTTTCATAAATTTTCTACTATATCACTTGTGTTATATTGCAACTTGAATTAAAGATGTTTATTGTTATTAAATTCTAAGGCTGGTGTTATATAAAATTTCAGTCTTTAATTAGATACTGATTGTTTTTCTTTCCAGTTGAATATATAGACTATTATATTACAATTTTAAATTGTCTGCAGTAGGCAACACTCGGCTTCTACAAAGTGCCTTAGTAGGTCAAGCAAACATGATATAATGAACCAATTTCACAGAAACCACTTGGCATTATAATGTCTTACTGAGCTTGTTTTCATATTAGTAACATTGCTAGTTGATAGACAAGAAGTTATTTTAAAGACATTTGCTTGATGTTTTATAAATAACAGTTGAATAAATATCCAATTAATTCAGATAGTTTTGCTATTAATTGATCACAAGTGGTAAGAAGTCTTATTTTTTCAGTTTGACTTACCGTAAGATTTACAGGGAAGAACTGAATATAAGAAGAGTTTTCATTGGTCATTTTAGATATCAGGGAATCTCTTTGGTTAATCTAAAATAAAATGTAATGGTATGTTCTTGTTACTCTAAGATAGTTATCAAATAAAATGTAAAGGATAGTGTTTGCCATATTGAAATAAAATTAAGTTATGTTGCTCAGACATCATTTAAGTTCTGTTTTACAATACTTCTTGCATCCAGATCTCATAACATATTCAAGTGATCAGTTTATGTTGTGTAAGAATTACTGCATTTATTTTAGAACTTATCATGTACCCGTGGTTTATGATGTTCAATAAGTGTGCAAAACATTATATGATTACTGATGTGTTCATATAATGATTTTATCACATAAACCGCGGCGCAGGAGTGAAATAAAGCCATTTAATAAAAACGATATTACACTAGTGTAATAACACTTTAACGTGACGTCATTTGCCTCATATATAATCATAGCGTTAAAGCGCGCTAATGTTAGCGTTACACTATAGGCGCTTAAATGAAAAATGACTCTTTTTAACAGTTTACCGTTCTTTTTTATATATGTTATAAAAAGAATATTATATTCGTGTAGATTCAATACTAAATTTATTTAACTCGTTGAGGCTCGCATTATATGATTTTATTCAATTAGATGTTGGTGGTAGAAATTGAGTTTACTGACTGAACACGGCAGGTTTGTTTAGAACCACATACATCTTAAAGTGTTCATTTTTTCAAGATTAATAACCCCACAAGAAATTATTATGTCATTGTTATGAAAGTTATGCTTGCATTTCTATATGACTTTGCATGGAAAACTTAGGACTTACATATGCAAGTTAACTGGTTTTACTTCGGCCGAGTTTCTTTTCTTAAAGATACTTCTTGTTTTTCATCAATTTGTAATATTCTTAGCACAAGTTTTTTTTTTATTTTCTACAGTCTTGTTTTGCAACTTGAACCAAAGATATTTATGGTTATAAAAGTCTGGTGTTATATAAAATTTCAGTCTTTAATTTGATACTGATTATTTTTCTTTCCAATTGAATATGTAGACTATTACATTACAATTTATAATTGTCTGCAGTAGGCAACACTCGGCTTCTATTAAGCGCATTAGCAAGTCAAGCGAATATGATAAAATGAACCAATTTCAAAGAAACCTTTTGGCATTATAATGTCTTTCTGAGCTTGTTTGCACATTTGTAACATTGTTAGTTTTATAGACAAGAAGTTATTTAAAAGACATTTGCTTACTGTAGTATCTATAATATATTGTTTGATGAAAAATCAACCAAAAATGTGTGTTTTCTATAAATAATTATTAAATAAATTTCGTTCAATTTAATAACTTAATCGCTAAAATAGACAATTTTAAAAATAGTTAAATGATTTAATATATGTTTAGAAAAAAAGATTCAGACATTGAAATGATAATTATTACATATATTGAACATACATGAATTTTATTTTGTAAGGACCAGTCTTGATGCCAAAATATTATCATTTTACTTTATTTTTCGGTCATTTTTTTAAAACAAATTCGTAGAAACTAAGACAAACAAATACAAAATCAGTGCTGGAGAAATCCGTTGCGTAATATTTAATCATGGCAAAACATTTCACGACTTTATCAAGAGAAAAGAATTTATTTAATAAATTTAAAAAGAAGTTTCTTTGTAAAGTTTTGCATGATAGACAATCAATCGGGAATGCGGTTATTTCTCTTAGCTCTTTTAATTTATAAATTGCAATGATTTTAACTTTAAATCCAAATCGATAAAAAAAAATAATGCAGTAACTTAAAGATATACTATGCTTGAGTAAAATATTCGTATAACAGAAATTTATTAAATCCATGAAATTCTTACTGAATGTTTGTAATTTGAGTAAAAATAGTGTTCAAATTTTGTATTGAAAGCTGCATTTGCTATTAAAGGACAAGTAAAGTTTGTATTTCTTTAAAAGCTCCCATTTCTTGATGACACTATATAATCCTTTTTTGACCACAAATTGTGTATAGAGTTTAAAACATAACAAAACTACTTTAAATGAAGTCGAATCATGTTTATTTTATATTTATAAAGAGGCCGTGTTGTACATTTAGTTATCAACATTTTCAAACATTTAGAACATAATTATGTCTTTTAAATAATTTGTTTCTACATACTCTAAGTAGCTTTATTCTTCTCTTTCAAATTGGATAAAACACAATTTCGTTAAACAGATGTATACGTTTCATTCAAGCTTAACATTGATTTGCATGACTAATTCATCTGTAAGACTAGTGGAATGTGTACTGAGGTGTTATATTGCAACAAATCATATCTACTACGGTAACTATAAGAAAAGGTAGAGCATAAAAAATGATACAAAAGTATTATAAGTATATAACAAACAAGAAGAATGCAGAAAACTGTCAATATGTACAACTTTAAAAAGATGTTTATAATTACATCTGCAATATTAAATGGTGCCAATATATGCTCGACCGAGCCTCTATTTAACAAATAAATACATAGTCTTCAAATAAAGTACTCCTCGTGTAAGACAATTGTTGTCCTTTAATCTTGAAACATATTTAAACATTAAATTGTAAGGAGATTGTTTAGAGAAAGTCATTATAAAAGAAGTGGTTTTCTTTTGAATAGTTGTTAATTTATGTGGCTTGCCTTCAGTTGAATTGTATTTGTTAACCTTTTCAGCCTACTTGATATCCATATTAAATGTACTAGACACATTAGCAGGTTAGGTTTGTCCTTTAGTTTATTTATTTACTCTTTTTTGTCACTCGTATTAAATATATAAAAAAAAACATTTTCCTCAATTAATGACGATTTAAAACACGTTTAATTACTGTATTATTGGCACCATCAGACGGTGTCGTTTCAACAAAAATAATCACTTATATGTAAGAATTATATTGTTCCTTACCGCAATTAGTGAAGATTCCCTTCCCTTTCTGAAAAGACTGACAATTATGAGGTTTAATTAAGTTTTACACAGCTGCACTGATAAAGTACATTGAATTTCCTTAATGCATGATTGTTCACTGTAACTAGCATAACGTAAAGAACCATCTATGAAACAAGTCTTTTAAACTGAGTAACACAGGGTAATGTTTTTAACATTTTTACATGAATTATTGTTATATACATACATATTTGTTTCAATGCCTACAGCCTTTGGAGTTAAATGGACTAAATTTAGTATCAGAGATTTATAATAATATCTAAACCTATATGCAGAAAATGTACTCAATTCTTATAAGCAACGATACAAATAGTAATAAAGGTATAAATTGTGAAAATGGAACAGGTTCAAAATTGACAATGTCCAAGGGCCAAACAATCGAATAGAAATTAAGAGATAAAACATTGAATTGAATTATAAAAAACGTGTGTTTTAACTAAATGAATTAAAGGATTTTATGTTGTTGTTAGTTTTGACATATTTTCCCCCAAATAACGATTTTAGGTTACAAAAATGTTCTATTCTTAATTACCCATATGTCCTTTGTTGATGACAAAAATTAAACTTGCTAAAGTTATGTTGGCATTTTGTTTAATCTCAGTTTTTTTATTTACATTGACAACACAAATTCGTATAATTTTATTAAAGCTTGCTTTCTGTTTTCCTGGGTGCATTGCCGTTATATAATTGTTTCGTTATTTTTTGTCTGCCAAGATATTCCCATTTGATTTAGAGGATGACGCATAACTAGTTGCACTGTTTTGTTTTATGATACAATTGTCAGATAGAATTATCCGATATTAGCACAACTGTTGTGCAAATAAAAATCATTTGAATCAAGGACTTCATCCATGTTGGTAAAAAGCAATTTGTTAAAAACTCATTACTTTCACGCTGGAAATTCCAAGGGATATTTATATCACCTTTCAAATACACCACATAAACGATAAAACACTTTTAGAAACTACTTAACTTTCGTATTGTGTTGACTGTTCATATTATAAATTGTATACTTAATGGTCTTGTATAATTATGTGTTATAAATCTTTCAACATTAATAGCTAATCCATTTGACAATTCTGTCATTAATGTTCGCATGACAACAATTTCAAGAAAATTAAAATATTTTATTGAACAATAAGATAATGATTTTGATATTGTAAATGTATGATCTAAACTATTTCTGCATATACACTAGAAGATTTATGCTTCTTGCAATTGACACACCGTCCTCTTTTAACTAATATTTTTATCTGTCTTAATTAATTTGGCAAAATAATTTTTTTTGATAGACACTAAGATATGTTTCTGTGGTCACGTAGAACCTGAATGGATAAAGCATAGATAAAGCATGAATATCTTTAAATTGGCAACTCATCCTCTTTCAATTTGTTTTCATCTGACAATAAATTTGACAATACAAAAGTGTTTTGATAGACACTAAGAATTGCAAATTGAGAGAGAAATCATATTGAAATGGTAAAACTTGATTCCAAAATCGGCTTCTATAATTGCTTTTAAAGATAAGCTTTCATTGGCAAATCTTGTTTTTTAATCAAGCATTAAGTGGACAATATATAACAAACATTCCATATAGTGGTCGTTTTTCAACTATGTCTTTACTACGCACTATTAGGAAGTACATGTATATGTTATTGTTAGTTCAGAAGATATCTAGTATGTTCTTGATATACAGATAAATTCAGAGGGCTTGATTCCGTTTTAGAATAAAAATCGTATAAAACATTAGTTCTCAGCATTTATATTACCAAACCTTTTTATTTTACAATCAGAAATTAATGCTCTATCTTTGCTTAATTCAAGGGTAAGAAAAAAAAAGAAAGAGGATGATTAATTTTGTAAATTTCAAGAAACATTCCCTGCGTTTGATACATAAATCATCTTCGGTATAAATTGTAATTTTGCTGCAGAAATTGTTTATATAATACATTTATCATATCAAAAAGCTTATGTATTGTTCAATAAAATATTTAAATCTTCTTGAAATTGTTATCTTTGCGAACATTAATGTCTTTTCAATTATTACAGAATTATCAAATGGATAAGCAGTGTCTGTTTAAAAGGTTTATTACACTTAAGACAATTTAGCATATAATTCATAATACGAGCAATCAACAAAATATGACAGTATAGTTGTATCATGAAACAAAACAGTGCAATACATTATGTACCATCCTTTAAACTGAAACAGAATAGCTTGATTAATTGAAAATACTAAACGAGTATATAACGGCAATATTGAACAGAAAACAACCTTTTAAATTAATAACATTATATATTTTTGCGTTGTCAAAAGGGGAAAAGAGACTAAGATCAAACATATATCAATAACTTTATAATTTGTTTGTGTCCTTAAAGTAAAACACATAAATTGTATGAGTAATTAAGGATAGTACATTTTGAAACTTTAAATCAGTACAGTAACTTGGGAAACAACATTATTGTGTTGATTTATATTGTTAAAACATATGTTTTCGTGAAATTTTATACAATGTCTTCTCTCATATCGTATTCGATTTATTCACTCCTAGAGAACATAAAACTGTTCCATTTTAACAATTTGTATCACTTTTATGATTTGTATTAGTTGCATATAAGAATAGATTGCACTTTCTCTATATGTGTTTACATTTATACTAGAATAAGTCCAGTTAACTCCCAATTAACTACTTTTAATCAGATGTTGGCATTGAAAAGCATTAATTAAGTATGTAACAATAATTATACATTGTATTTGGAAAAAACAATCGTTCGGTCTTACACTATTTATTTGACACTTTTATTTATAATTACACAAAGTAGCTGTTCAAAGTGCTTAACAATCTAGTTACATTTCAGAGATAGCTCTTAAACTTATACATGTATTAAGGAATGTATTTGCGCGTATGTAAATCTTGATTAAATCTCATAATTGACAATTGACATTGTCCTTTGAGAAAGGGAAGGGAAATCTTCACCAATCGCGTTAAGGAACAATACAATAATTACATAAAATGTTATTTTTGTTGAAACCGATACCATCTGCTGGTGACAAGTATACAATTATTAAACACGATTAAAATCGTAAAATGGGGAAATGTTTTCTTAAATTATACGAGTGACAAAAAAATAAATGAACAAACTGAAGGACGCACCTGCTTATGTGTCTAGTACATTTGATATGGTTATTAAGTAAGCTGAAATAGGTTAACGGATACAATTTAACTGAAGGTGAGACACATAAAATAATAACTTTTCAAAGGTAAACCACTTCTTTTTATAATGGCTTTCTCTAAGGAGTCTCCCTACAATTTAATGTTTGGTTAGGTGACAAGACTGAAGGAAAATAATTGCCTTACACGAGGAGGACTTTATTTAAAGACTGTGTATTAATGAGCCAAAATAGGCGGTCAGAAGACCATTTATTGGCACCATCTAATATTACGAATGTTATTATATTTTTTTATTAAAGTTATACATCATAACATTATCAGTATTTTTTGTGTTAACGATATACTTATATTACTTATCTATCAATTGTCATGCTCTTCTTACAGTTAACGTCATAGATACGAATTGATGCAATATAACACTTCATTACACTTGTCTTTCAAATAAATAATTCATGCAAGATAAACGCAAGACCTGGCCTTTGCTGCACATCCAATCACTCAGTGAAGGTTGATTTCATTAATGACTAAAATGGTAAGTTATCCTTAAAATAGTATGCTCATTGGGTAACACGTGATCAATTTGTCTGGTCACCAATGAAACGTCCGATTAAGTTAACTAATCGTAAATACCAACTTTTTATATTTAGATTTATAATAAGTTGAGCTTTCATTAAGGCTTTGAATTTGGTGTACTTCAAATCAATGTTAAGGTTGTATATGATTTAAAACAAGTGAGTGTGTGTCTGTCAATTTCGTTAAAGGCTTTGATTGACTGAATAATATTATATACCGTATATCTGGTTATTTCTGCGGGTGCAAATTTTTGCGTTTTGGGACTGAAAATGGGTATATTAATTTTTTGCGAATTAAATTTCTGCGTTTTCATCAAAAACTTTTATAAAATTTAATTTCTACGTTTTTCTATTAAATTCAGAGCATACAAACACAATCTTGCTAAACGTTTTACGCGATAAACTACATGTTAAATCCTTTGTGATAATTGACTTCACCGAGAGCGCGTTATAAACATCTCACATTTCTTTATCAACACAACACAATACAATACAATAATACAATACAGTTTATTTTGCAACGTTTCTAGCATAATAATAGACGTTTTCACTAGAGCTAGAGGCTACTAGTGGGTAGTGTGTATTGATTAGTTTAACAGCTAAATTGAGTTGACAAACGGGGTAAATTACATATAAATCTACAAAATATTTGCGAATTTAATTTTTGCGGTCGGAAGAGACCAGCAAAATATCGCAGAAATTAGCTATCCGCAGAAATAACCAATTATACGGTAATAGTATTCACAATTGTATGTATCGGGCAAATATAAATAACTACTAATATTTGTTATGACATTTTTGCACCAATATGCGCAGCAAAAATCTTTTAACATTATTGCAACGGATAAAAGTAAAGTTATACTTTTCAAGAAAACTGTTGCAACTTATTATACCGAGATGTTTACAAAATACATCTTCAAACTAACTTTCAAATCTTAATACAAAATTTGCTAGTAAAAATCAGGACAAAAACCTTTATGATATCAGACCTATTTAAATATTTGAAGAACATTATTTAAAGAAAATCTTAAATTTCAACAATTTTTTAATAACTGCATTATTTTGTTTCATCTTGATGTGGACTGTGGACTTAAAGAGCCTCTAAATTAAAAATAACTGTATTTAGGGCCTGAACTTCTTCTATTCCTTCTTTTCTGTCTTACTTTATCATAATATGCTTAACGATAATTTCTTTTGTAAATTATTTACACATGCTATCGTCGTGAAATGAATTGCAACGGATTTTCCCAGCGCTGATTTTGTGTGATAAGTTTGTTCTTTATCAATGGCTATAAAATTTCTGTAGATGAGCGAAAAAATAAAGTAGAGTAAAAGCATAATGATAATAATTATATCAATAATACCTTAACGTTGGTAGGGATATAAGCATGAGAATTCAAACATAATGCAAGAATTATCAAATAGTATCTAAATCCCTTTTACTCACTGTTTTACCAGTTTGGGCGACAAATTTCTTACATATTCATTTTGAACGAGGAACTTATCTTTTCAAGGTGGTCTTATGTCTAAAATGAGATAAAGAGAAAATAAATGGATTTACCAGACTGCGAAAAACTGTCATGTATATAGATTGTTGAACAATTACGTACAAATTAAAATAATCATATATTACAATTAAATCAAGGGATAAAAAATTGATCATAATATGAAATAAACATTGTTATTTTACATATATTTTAATATTATGAACTTAAATCTATTTTTCGTCGTTAATATATTTTGTAGACGTAGAATATTTGATTGAAAAAAAGAATATTATCCTTATTGCATAGAAACGAATGTATCCTAAAGGCGGGAACCTTAATGGAAGTAATTGTAAACGTAATAGAGTTATTTAGAGAGCGTATATTGTCATTTAAGGATTGCAAGCACTTTGATAAGCATATATTTTCTCCTG
The DNA here is from genome assembly GCF_026571515.1 of Ruditapes philippinarum. Taxonomy (NCBI): domain Eukaryota; kingdom Metazoa; phylum Mollusca; class Bivalvia; order Venerida; family Veneridae; genus Ruditapes; species Ruditapes philippinarum. Next base: position 12,836 of record NW_026857203.1, read on the forward strand.
TTGGCAAATGACTGCCAGTAGCACAAATCGAAATATCATTTGATAAATTAAAGTTTCTATTTCCGACTTCTCATTATCGTCATCATTGTCAGCATCGTCATCGGATGTAACCTTTCAAAAGTCAGCATATCATTCAATCGTGCAATTTGTTAAAGAATATTTTATTAGAAGTTTATCTCTCTTATACCTTTAAGGTAAGCTAAAAGTAAGTAGTAATTGACAATGATTAAATCAGCCTAAATTTTATCGTAATAAACCTTATCATATACTTGAAACAGTTGCTCATAGATATTACCATTTTTTCATCGTGTTTTATTAATCATCAAACATCCGTATATCTTAATTATTTAACTTAAGATATAAATTTGTGCAAAAATGAATGATGTTTTCCGTCCGGATTTGGAAATGTTATCATTTTAATATGTAAAGCTATATTTTATTTTCCCTCATTTTTCTCTAAAGAGTATGTATAAATTGCAAATATTGTTTTAATTTCAGACTTGGTAAAAATAGACAAAACAAAAAAATATATAAAAACAGTAAAACAATAGACAGACATTGAAAAGAGATCCCCACCCCCAGTGGATCGATAGGCTTTTTAAAGAAGTGCATTTTGTCTAGGTCGCACCAACACAGTTAAGGTCAAGAGGTGATTTTTCAGCTTAACAGGTAGGAGAAAACTTCGGGAGCCCCTCTGTGCAGTATTTCAGGTACAAACGGGTATCTCCAAGGTTCCGTAAATACCTGGATAGCTTTCTCACAATGTAACATTCTTCAAAGTATCAGTGAGACACTGGCGCTGCACAAACCTATCGATGAGAGGCAAATGATTTAAAGTCAAAGACCTTAATCACACGGCCACGGACTCAAACAAGCGATTATATGTATATTTCTTTGCCGTGCAAAGCAACGTCTTGTCGTCTTCTTTGTAAATATTATTTTTCATCAAAAGTGCTTGAACACGTGGACAATTTTCTGAATTAGTATATTTCAGTGCATCGGTCTACCGTGCAGGTAATTATAACATTTATATCAGCTAACAGTATTCGATCATCGTTATTTTAAAGTCAATTGTGCCTCTGATGCTTTATACTTAAAAGTTAAGACCAGGAAGATGAAGTAAGGATGTCTGTTACTGATTTCATTGTAGCGTTTCATAGCTATTGTAGCATAAGATTAAACAGAAAATCCACACAAAATATAGTGTATACTTGATTTAAAAGAGAAAGGAAAATGTAATAACCATACATGTTTGACCATGAACATACACTCAAATATTAAAACACGCTTTGTCTGAATTGGCTGCTGAACAAATTCCAGATTAAACATGTTTAACTTATTAGAAGTAACTATTCATAACTTAGGCGGTTTGTTTGTTTTCTTTTCAACTTGTTGGAGGTTTTCATTTCTTTAATTTTTATTGTTGACCTTGGTATTAATAAAGTCACGACTTAGATCCTGAGACTGATAGTGATTTAAGGCAACCAAAAGATACTTGAGAAACACGAAATGGGACTTTCTTTGCATAATTGATAACAGAACACGAAAGTTATATGCGGAAGAAGGTGAACCTGAACATAATGATTATCTTTATGTACATTAATTATTTAATGACAATAAATAAATTAAGCTGCACTATAATTATGAAAACATACCAAAAGAACTTCCTCTTACTGAAGGTTATGACGCCAACATGACCAAGATTAGCTTTGTTATATTTATATGATTTTGTATATGCCATAAAACCATAGAAGTACAAAATCCTTTATCTTAATTATAAGTCTTAATATGAAACAAGATTATACGATAACTGTAACATAATTATACATCACAAAATAAAAAATAGAAATTATGACATGTTCATTTTCCAATCCTATTAAAATAGTATGTATCACATTTCTTAAAAAATACAAGATCATTATTCATAGAGAATGTATTTATTTGGCATATACAATTTGCAAAGTCTTAAATTATTATTATAGTATATAAGAATATACAATCAATTACAATTGTTTAAAAGCTAGGTTTATTTGAGACAACGTAAATGATAAGCGTATAGCAGTATGATAATGATTTGATTATAAAATTCCTTTAATGTCTTATATGTTTAAACTTAACCTTCCATGAACCACAAAAATATGTTTTACATTGATGATCAGAATATTGCCATCAACAAACAATCAGTCTGATCAAACAAGCTATTCGTGAATTTATTTACACAGAAACAGTTAATTTGTTTAGAACCCTGGAGACGCAATCAAGGACTTCTTATTCACTTTAACCAGTAAGAAAATGTAAAGTTTGACTTCTTGCCAATTTGCGGTTTTCATTTGTGTATGATCACGTACGATATGTATATATTTAAAGATAGTTACTGACTTTTGGGAGTTAGTACTCTATATAATGATAAAATTGACAATATATGACAAAACTAAGTTATGAATATTCGATTATATATTTAAGAACTATTGCATTTCCCTTTTAATTTTCAAGGTTAGCTTCTTCTTTTATAGACGTCAGCTTTGTTATGCAATGATCGGAAATTGACATTTCTCTTATGACGTTCGACATCCATGCCATTTTAAAGACTTATATGTCTATAATAAAAACAGCTTAGTAGATAGTCTGGCATAGTCTGTTGAGTAAGTGAATACTTATTAATACAAATAAGTCGTCACAAGTGTAATAAGCCAAAATTGACGGTATAAGTTACGTTTCATCACAAAAATCTTCAAGGACACATTTTTATACCTGTGCAAATAGAGATGCATACTATTTTCATGCAGACTTTATTTTAAGAACTTGTTATTTCCTCATTCTGTCTTGTTTTGTTTTTTCTGACTTGGTATACGCTTGTAAATCAAGGCTCTTTAAATTTATTACCGTCTTTTTCATTTTAATTTTCTGTAATGGATTTTATAGAAATCACTATATATTTTCACCAATTTTACAATTTGAGAAATAAAGTCGGCAGGAAATAATTGTCATTACGTCAAGATGTAGAAGGTGATTCACATCACATACATAAATACATAAATATGGTAAATACATGTCTTCTATTCCTACCTACTTTACCTTGCCATCATAACATTCAAATACTATGTTTAAATATTCTTTCAAAAAGCTTTGAATATATATAATAGATGTAATTCGAAGATGTTATAGAAAAACTTATGGTCATGGGTCAATGCTTATATGTTTTTGTAACAGTTTTTCCCGCTGTTTTTTTTTTTTTTTTTTGTTAATTAGAGAACATGTACCTTTCTCCAGCAATATCGTTGAAAACATAAATATGTAGATTAAATTAAAATGAATACATTTGTCAGTACAAAAAACATCAACTGCTCTATCAATTTGCACACAACATATAAGAAGCTAATATCTGAAATATGTATCGAATCTGAGTTGTATTGTATTGTATTTTATAAACAATTATTGAAACCTTGAATTTTGTTGTAGAATTTATAAAAGTATTTAATTTAAGCAAGTTACATCATGTACACATTACCTACAGCAGTGGATTGCAATTCAGAAAGTGTGCAACGCTCTCTTCAGTCAAATATATCGCACGTCAGTTTTGTAGACAAAATATTAATATATAATACAGTGTATCAGTGTTCAGTACAAACCCTTGGTAGTTTTTTGGATATCCCTGAAATATTCATAAAGGTTGATTTTTTCAAAGTTATTTGTTAAGATGCAATGTTCAAAGTATACATTTTGAAGTTAATTTCCCATGAGAAAACTGATAACACCTTGCGCTAAATATTACGTAAGACAAGTCAATATAGTTTGAGTTATGATCGAAAATCTGTAACAAAAACAGCAAACGTTTTGTAAGTAAACATCACACAATTGTCATTTGTCGACAGATACCCGAAACACCTTATATATCATCAAATAGAGATAAACAGAATCCCTAAAGAAGGCCCAACACGGCAAAATTGAAAATGTTGCAGGCTCCGTTTGATCGAGCCTGTTCATAGACGGTACTGGATAGTGCAAGTTACCGGCCCACGTCCCATAGCACCGGCTTAAGCAGAATTTAACATTTAAACAAGAAAATGGTGAAACATTGAATTTAGAAAACATCCGCAGATGTGTTCATACGGCGGTTATCATGGAACCTTCAATGTGACACAGTAGTGCCATTCCATGAAAAGCGGCGTATGGTCCCCATTTTAAAAAATGCGTGTGCCCCTAAACTAGAAAACTATTGGCGGGAACTAAATAAAATGGAATTTTGAAAGGGGATCTGAGGTTATGAAGCCTGCATATCACATATAAGACGTCAAAAGACAATTTAAAAAGCAGGCAACATATCCTCAGGGTGATTAGACAGTATTTAAGTAGGAATACTGGAACCACCCAAGTTGAAAAAGCCCAAATAGAAGAAATTAAAAATACCACATAACATGTATACACAACAATTAAGTCGTGCTGAACGATCTTCAAGGATCGAAAATATAACATCTTTGATTAAAGGTACGGGGAGACTTTTTACGGCCGCCACACGGCACAAATAACACTGATGTGACCATAAAATAGAGAATAACAGAATCCCTAAAGAAGGCCCAACACGGCAAAATTGAAAATGTTGCAGGCTCGGTTTGATTGAGCCTGTTCATGGACGGTACTGGATATTGCAAGTTACCGTCCACGCCCCCTAGCACCAGCTTAAGCAGAATTCAACATTTAAACACGAAATTGGTGAAATTTTGAATTTAGAAACATCCGCAGATGTGTTCATACGGCGGTTATCATGGAACCTTCAATGTGACACAGTAGTGCCATTCCATGAAAAGCGGCGTATGGTCCCCAAGTCTGTCATTTAACACATGAGACAAAAGCACACTAGCGTAAAAATAAAGATTGTATGCCCTGAAAAAATATCGAATTATATTTTTATTATACGAGTATGAGTATAATATAGATAACGATTAAAGTGTGAGAACATCACTTATGGGATATTTTTTAGGATTGAGAGATTTTGGTGGCTGCGCGGATACATATAATTATATAAGCATTCTTCTGGAAAATGGCGGAGGAAAGACTGAGTAATGTAAAGATGTGTCGAAATGTAAAGATGTGCAGACTAGCTTTGCTCTATACTTTAGACAAGGGCTAAACTTTTTCGTCAGTTTCTGCTGTAAAAATATAGGAATGCATATTATTTTTGTTGTTGTTGTTCTTTTTCTGGTTCTTGTCGTTCTGATAAAACTCATTACAAAACACATGTGTATATTTCCTTTTTTTTATTGACTTTTTGTTATTTGAAAACAAAAATGAAATTATTAAAATGTAAAATGTCTGATGTAATAAAATAATGAAAGGTGTGCCTTGATATACAGCTAATGTTAAATTTACTTTTTACATAATTTATAAATAGTTCGTATGAGAAAATACTACATACTTTACATCAATACAATATTACAAAATAAGAATCAACTAATTTTTCAGACTACAGTTCTTTATAGTATTGCCACATTCTGTTTGTACATAAATAACGTCTGTATTTTATAAAAGCTTGATACCTCAATAAAAATGTTTTCAAATTCACAATATAACACGATGGCGACTCATAAATCGAGATTAGAATAAAAAACGCAATGAAATCTGGCTTTTGTGATCGTTATATTAAGGTTCTCAGAAACTGTGACTCCTCGACTTTTTTTACTTCAAACGTCGTTAACGCAATCGTCTAGTGGCTGGGGTTTTTTTTTTTGCATTTTTACCATCGCTCTCTTTACCTTAAGTTAAAACGATTGTGCGGTATATCATCTTTTGGCATTTTCTCAAAACTTATGATGTTTTTTTTTCCGAAATTTCAGATGTCACTTGTTTATTGGCTTGTCTGCCAATTTTTTTGGCGTACAGTTCTGGCATACGTTTAAAATTTAGTTTTGCTAAATACGCATCCAAAGATTGTCAGTTTGTTTGAAATTTGGAAAAGTTTTAAAATATACGTGTTTGATGGTTTGTGCTGTGTATACATAGGAATTCATCAGACTCTTCTTTACAATCAAATTTTTATATATGATAAAAGACATCCTTATATTAAAGCTAATTTGACTAATCTTAATCTTGTTTCATTGATAAATTATTTCTTTGTCAGAATAGGTTATTGAGTATAAAAGAATATTCCATAACAAACATAAACTCATGCAAATGTTTGTTTACACTATTTCGAGATGCAATAAAACATTCTTCTGAACAAGCCATCTTTGTTTGAACTGTATAATGTGTGAATATATATCTCATTATCTTAATCAGACATGTTTCCCTTATATTACATAATAAATGGAAACAATATATCGCTAAAATTATGAGATCAACAACAAAATATTTGTCTTTTCAAAATAAATTAAGTATAAGAGTAAAATGAAATTTATATTTTATTTGAATAAACAAATTTTCTCGACTTAAAAGTACGATTTGTATTACTTAAGTAACGTAACAGTTAAGAAAATGTCTCAAGTTTCAGATTACATGTATGGTATATTTTAAAGATTTAAAAGCATGGTAAACAAAGCTCAAATGACCCTGGAATTACAAACACACTAAAATAGACGGTGTGCAGCCAAACACATGGATTGTTCTTATATTAAGCAATAGTCATTGCCAATAAGTGCAAACGTATTAGTTTACAGTACAAAACAGTCAATGTATTGATTAACAAATGTTCATTGATTTGGTTGTGGTTTTGTTTCTCTTTTTTTTTAATGTCTAATAATTCATTTCTTTTTATCCCTTGGAGCACAAGTATTTTTTCATTTAAGAAATTGTGAAAAGAACAACTGTAACAGAAACAAGAAGCATATCAGATAGTCTGGTGTAATTATTATAGCAATGCTCTAGGCAAACATCCTTTTCTAACAGATTATGAGATTGACCATTCATTGATGAGAAAGAACGTGTCAGTAAAAGATTACCGCCAAGGGGAATATACAATACGATTACATACACCATATTTCTTTGTTACATGCTGACCTCAACCACGCTCTGTCCTAAATTTTCTGATAAATAACGATTGAACAGGAGAATGGGCACGAGTCACTTAAAGTGTTAATCACTTACTTCTTTTTATCCTGCAAAAAAATATAAAAAGTAAATGCTATATTCTTAGACACTTTACCAGAGATATACGATACCTATTTGTTTCCGCTGTTTTATTTTGCAAATTAAAGGTCCCTATAGATTTAACAGCGTTTTATCACAACAGTACGTTTTGTATGTTTTATCTGGACTGTTTCAGTCTATAAATGGTTTCTACTGCCGACAAAAGTAACTTTGATTGCTACAATGCTAACAGACATTTGCAAGGTATTAAATATCTTTAATAATACATGTAATACGCAACTTAAAACTATTTTATTTGATTTACGCTATAACTTAAGGTTAATAGAAAATAAGCACCTGCTCCCCAGCAATATATATTTACAGTTCTGAAATAATTGTTGATCGGCGAATTCAATGTTAACATTTACTATATTGTCGCACAAATATCTTAATTCTTCATATGAAGTAACAACAGAGGCAACCAAAAATTTCCAAGACATTAATAGTTTTGTTTCTTTTTAACGTTTTAAAGTAAGTCGCCTTACTACTATTGAGAAAACTTTTTCCTTATTTAAAAGGAATAATAAAAGATATATTTGGTATTATATAACCAAAGACAATTGCTTCATTTTGAGCATGAGCAAATGAATTACCGTCATAGAGTAAAGTATTAAATTCAACAGTTTGACAACAATTGTTTATAAGTACACGGGACAGTGGAGGAAATTGTGTTTTCACCTCAAAGATAGCTTTCTATTGCGTTTCTATTTAAACAGAAGTTCTTTTAGAGAGCTGCATGTGTTCTATGTCTTGCATGTAATATGTAATATCTTCTTTCGCCTAAATAGTAGTGAGCTGGGACTGTATGTGCATCTTCATTTAGACTTTTTTTTAATTTTTCGAAAATGACAAAAGATGGTGAATATCTTAGTTCTGCTGTGTGTTTGTTCTAATCTTAAATCAAAGATAGTCAAATGAAGTAGAGTTGATTTTGATAGATAACATTTCTAGTGTTACTTATTTACTTGTCCTAGCTGTATTGGAAACCAAAGAAAAAAGATATTAAGGAGATAGAGGATTGAACATTTTATATCTATATTAAATTAGTAAAATATGTTTGTGTTAGTAGCGCCTTGTAATATTATGTTGTAAGTTACTATCGTCATTCAAGTTCCAGTTTTTTATGAACGCACGCCTTGTCGTATTCATATTTTCATACAGTAACGATAAAAAATCTATTTTGCAATATTTTACGTATCACAGAACAGTACATTTTAAGCTTTCTATATTGTTGTAGCTATTGTCTCAACTTAGTTTCAGTATCACACAATTTAAGTTTATATCTTAAAATATCAAATGTATTGCGTCAAACCTAACAATCATAAGGATGTGTACAAATTCAAAATTTACCACTACAGGTTTAAATATTGACTATTGATTAGGCCGGTGTTAAGGGCGTGGCAAATGGCTTTAATTTTCCAATACCATTCATCAACCCAAACCTACAACATATTTAAAAAACGTATATCACAAACCTTATGTATTGTTCATTAAAATATTTTAATCTTCTAAATATTGTTCTCTTTGCGAACATTTATGTCTTTTCACTTATAACATAATTATTAAAAGGTGTTGTTATTCTTTTTAAAGGGGTTATTACACTTAAACAAGACAATTTGGTATAAAATTCATAATACGAGCAGTCAACAAAATATTACAGTATAGTATTCTTTTTTTTAACGTGATATCTTTCATGTTGCTGTCCATAAGGTAATTAAAATATCACTGGGAATTTCCAAAATAAATTGAATTTCTTACAATAATACTTTTTCTAACATAGGTTCAAGTGATTTTATTTGCATAACCAACAGATTTGCCAATCTTGTATAATTGTATCAAACAATTGAATCATGAAACAAAACAATACAATACATTATGTGTCATCCCCTAAACTGAAACGAAATCTCTTTGTAAATTGCAAATACTAAACGATTAATTAACGGCAATGGTGTAAAGAAAACAAGCTTTTAAAATAAAAACATTATACAAATTTGCATTGGCAATATGAATAAAAAGACCGAGATCAAACATGTATCAATAACTTTATCCTAAATGGTTTATTTTTGTGACATTCGTGAGTAATTAAGGATAGTACATTCTTGTAACTTTTTATCGTTACTTGGAAAAAATAAATATGTCAATACTGACAACAACATAACTTGTTAATTTATAAGGTAAAACATGTTTTTTCGTACAAGGTAATACGTCAATGTTTTACTTAATCTCTTAAATTGACTTTATTGGTTCGTGGAACACTAGAATCATGAACTTTTCATAATTTGTAACACTATTATTATTTGTATTAGTTGCTTATTAGAATAGAGTGCACCTTCTCCATATAGGTTTATATTTTAATTAAAATTGTCTTATCTCATACTAGAATTAGCCCGCTAAACTCCCCAAAATTTTTTAATTAAGCTGTAGCCATTGAAAAGCATTATTTTTGTATGTAACACTGATACATATATTTGAAACATTCATTACACGGTCTTACTCAGTTTAAAAGACATTACTTTTAAACAGATTATTATCAGAGTGCTGAACAATCTTGTTAAGTAGATAACATCTATTTAGGATTGTACCTTATCAGTGCACCTGTGTAAATCTTGATTAAATCTCATAATTTTCAAGTTTTTCAGAAAGAGGGATGGGAATCTTAAACAATTGCGGTAAGGAACAATACATTACTTACATATAAGTGATTATATTTGTTGAAAACGATACAGTCTGGTGTTGACAAGTAAACAGTAATTAAACAGAATTTAAATTGTAAATAATGGAATAAAATGTTTTCTTATATTAAACGAGTGGCAAAAAAGATTAAATAAATGAACTAAAAGACACACCTGCCAATGTGTCTAGTGAATTTAATATGGATATTAAGTAGGCTGAATAGGGTTAACGAATACAATTTAACCGAAGGTGAGACACATAAATCAAACAAAAAATATTCAAAAGAAAACCACTTCTTTTTGTAATGGCTTTCTCTGAACTGTGTCCTTGCAATTTAATGTTAATGGTTAGGTGGCAAGACTAAAGGAAAATAATTGTCGTACACAAGAAGTACTCTATTTGAAGTTTATGTATTTATTTGTGAAGTAGACGCTCAGTCGAGGATATCATTTAAGTAATACATATTGACAATTTTCAGCATTCTCCTTGTGTTCTGTTTTACTTGATATTAATTTTAACATTTGTATGCTATACTTATAGTTAACGTAATTATTTAGATAGTATCATGATTTGTTGCAATATAACACTTCAATATGTATTTCACTTGTCTTTTGAAGTGAAACATTCATGCTTAATAATACACAAGACATTTCCTTTGCATTCAATAGCTCAGGGAAGGTTAACTCCATTACTGTCTAAAACAGTAAGTTATCGTTAAAATACACATGTTCATTAGATATCACGCAATTTATTTGTCTAGGCACCAACGAGACATCCGATAAAGTTAACTAATCGTGAATATCGGTAGTTTAGATTTGGTATACTTCAAATCAATGAAAAAGTTTAAAAAAAATTAAGTTTGTGTCTGACAATTTCGTTTAAGGCTATGATCGAATGGATAGTATTAAAATTATAGTATTCACAAATGTATCTATCGGGCATGAATAATTATTAAGTACTCCTATTTGTTATGACATTCTTGCATCAATATGAGCAAAATTCCTTTAGCATTAATGCAAAGGATAATAGGAAAGTTAATATACTTTTCAAGGAAATTGTCGAAACTTATTAAACCTACTTGTTAACAAAATACATATTCAAATGTTTCTAAATTTAAAATTTTAATACGACATTTGCTTGTAAAATTCAGGACAAATACCTTTGTTATAGCAGAACTATTCAAATATTTGTAGAACATTATTAAAGGAAAATCTCACATTTCAACAATTTCAAATAACTGCATAATTTTGTTTTTAAATTATCTAGATTTAAGAGCCTATTAAATAAGAGATAACTGCATTTAGGGTCTGACCTTCTTCTATCCCTTCTCTTCTTTGTAACTGTATCATACTATACTTTACAATATTTTAATTTATTAATTCTATTCCAAATAATAATATTAATTATTATAATTATTATTATTATTATTTTTATCATTATCATTATTATCATTATTATCATTATTATTATTATAAAAATGTCAATAAGACATCAAGGTTGGTCGGGATATTAACAAAGAAATAATTATCAATTCAGTATCTAAATCCCTTTTACTAAAAGTGTTCCTCAAATCACTGTTTTACAATTTTAGGTGACTTTTTTCTTACAAATTTATTTTGAAAGGAGAATTTATCTTTTTAATGTGGTCTTATGACAAATGGCAGCATCTCTGTCTATGCAAAAATAAGTGGTTTGAGGAAAAAATTTCATTAAAAAACTTATGTCGTTTCGTAATGAAACTGTCTGATATCTTTCCTTATTTTTTTCTTTTAGTAGCAGAGAACATGCAAAGGAACGTGATCTGTTTTAGATGATATCAGATTGGTTAATTCTGGCTATAAAAGGCTTGCAAAATTTCTTGGTATTTGTTTACAATAATCTGAACGAAAAAAGTTTATCAATTTCAAATAATAAGCCTTTTAATAATGAAGAAACTACTATTAATGATCACATATCAAAACTTTTTTATTTCTTTAAAATATACTTAAGTATATAGCGCGGAGGAAGGTAGTCTAGTACTGGTGTAACTCTCTAGGAACGATGGTTAGGAAACTACCCGCCTATTTGACTGAAATAATGTTGGAAAAAGGCGTAAAATGAAACAAACAAACAAACTAAAGTATATACATGTAGTTTTTTTCTGAAATATTATTTCAATTAGATTTTAAGAAACAAACAATTTGGTTGATTTAATTTATCAAACAAAATATCATTAAAAGTTAAATGAATTCGTGTCTATCAACTGACAATGATACAAATGTGAAAACAAGCTCAGTAAGACATTATAATGTCAAGAGATTTCTTTGAAATAGGTACACTATATCATGTTCACTTGACCTCCTGAAACGCTAAATAGAAGGTGACTGTTGCCTATGGAGAGTGATTTATGCCAAAATTACATCTTGCTTTCTTACGTTACATCGTGCTTTCTAACTTGTACACCGTGCTTTCTTACTTGTACATTATGCATTCTGACATATACATCTTGCATTCTGACTTTTACATGTTGCTTTCTTACATGCACATTATGCTTTCTGCTGTGTGCGACTTGCTTAATTTTATGTTGATGTCGTTTTTTAACGATCAATTATTATTCTTTTGTTGATCTGGTATATTAATTCAATAATTTAACCTGCAACTGTTTGTATTTGGGTCTATTTACACAGCTTGAATGACGAATGTCATAAGGTAGAATGCGCATAGCCGAAAGCCGAATGCAGCAAGCATAATACAACGCGACATCTGGTGTTATAATATGTGACACCCAAATTATGCTAACAGGTGGCGCTACAGTTATATTCTCGGTAAAGTCCGTATTGCGATTCGGATTCAGTTTACCAAGTTACGTCCCTTTGTTTTAAAATTTCCATTTGCACTCATGGAGAAAATACACAAAACGATTTATTCAACATTGTTCAAAGTGCTTGGGCCATAAAAAACTTCTTATTAAAATATTTCATCCTCTTGAAAAGTTCTTAAATTTTGACATAGCTTATTTCCAATACCTGTGACCATCCACAACATTTTTAATGTGTTTTTATTAATTAGGACATTTTCTTGCCTATTTTCAAACTAATTTTGTACACACGTTAGATTTTTTAAATTCAACTTGTCAAAAAATGTCTTTTTTTTCCACTAAGTTGCTTTATGAATACGGCCAGAGACATAGATAACAGAGATAGGCAACTTCCTAACCAGTTAAAATATCATGCGTTCCTGTTAAACTTAAAACTTGTAGCAAGTAAAACTTATTAACCAGATATCAAAATCAGGAAAATAATACATTTTCTGAAAGCTTATGCATTTGTCTATGGCTGCAGGTAAAAATATTTACAGTTCTTATTTAAATAAATGATACATCGATTTTTAAAGAGAACTACTTATTAATTTTTGTTACAAAACTATTCATGTGATGAAAAAACTGGCTCAGTGGGTATGTTCTGCTATGTTTTTCTGAGTGAAAGGCATGGAAAGTTACCAATATTTTGACATGCAGCTATAGATAAAAGATTTACCTTTAAAATGGTATATAATATTAAAGGATAAAATGTACATCCATAAAGTTTTATTTGCTACAAAATGCCTAATTTTTCACTTTTTTATGGGCATGAGTGATATTTCAATGGAGTATATAGGAGCTGCTTATCTCTGTTATCTATGTCTCTGATACGGCCCAGGTTCTTGTTCACAGTGTCAGCTTAAAACTGAAGGAACTGCTGCCAAAATCAGCTGATGCTGAGAAAAAAAAAGTCAAAACTGTCGAGTCTGTCAGACTTAAGACAGTTTTGCTTTTTTTTCTTTTGCAGCGGCACGGGCTACTTCTCTTCATTTGAATTTTTATATCACAGGTACCCTCTCATTTTTTAACACATACGTACCCACGAGGCACGACATATGCTTTTATTTGCGTTAATCGTTAAGTATGTAAAATTTACATAAAAGTAAGAAATATTACATACCTATTTAACGATTAACGCAAATATAAGCATATGTTGTGCCATGAGGGTACGCTGCAAAACCGAAAGTAGGGTGTTTTTATGAATTTTACATTATTTTTGACAATATACTGCCATTTGTCCGAAGATGATATGTAAATGAACATATTAAATATGTATGATGCAAATATAATCAAGCCCACGGTTCATTGCAGCCCGAAAAGTATGTCGAGGTGATGGGCGAGGCAAGACATGTCGATTTTTTGTAGCTTATTGTGAAGTTGCAGTACATGAAAAACGGGCACATGACAAATCAGCACATAAATAAAACATTCTAGTGTTCCGTGGTATATATCTTTTGTACGTGTCAAACCCCCTTTCCTTATTACATTGAAATTTTACTGGATTGTTATCCATCGCTGGTTTGTTTTTAGCAAAGAATGGCCTGTGCTTGTGTAAAGAGGGTACCGTTTGAGCAGATTTCGCAAAGAGGGTACCGATATAGATATGCACCATGGTGTAGCTTTAGTACGAATGATTTCATAACATTAATTGATGAGTACATAAAAACAAAATGTACAAAAATGGTCCCAAGAAATGGTTATAAAATGAATATTGCATGTTTGGCTGAAGATGCCTTATTAGTAGTTTTCTTTAATTAAAGCGTTCATGATATTGGAAATGTATCGCAGATCTTACTCATTTAAAACAAAAAAGTTTTATATACCTTAAGGCAATAGTATTTGCAATACAAACACCACTGAGAATGTAGAAAAAAATGTTTATTAATATCTTCTATGACAAACAATTCATTTGATTTTATAACCATTTCTTGGGACATTTTTGTACGTTTTGTTTTTAAGTACTCATCAATTAATATTATGAAATCATTCGTCCTAAAGCTAAACTCTCACAGATTGACAGACTAGACAGTTTTGCCTTTTTTTCCTTTTTTTCTCAGAATCAGCTGATTTTGGCAGCAGTTCCTTCAGTTTTAAGCTGACACTGTGAACAAGAACCTGGGCCGTATTCATAAAGCAACTTAGTGAAAAAAAAAGACATTTTTGACAAGTTAATTTAAAAAATCTAACGTGTGTACAAAATTAGTTTGAAAATAGGCAAGAAAATGTCCTAATTAATAAAAACACATTAAAAATGTTGTGGATGGTCACAGGTATTGGAAATAAGCCATGTCAAAATTTAAGAACTTTTCAAGAGGATGAAATATTTTAATAAGAAGTTTTTTATGGCCCAAGTACTTTGAACAATGTTGAACAACTGTTCTATTTTTTAATTATATTTTGTTGATGAAAAAAAATATTCTAAAACCATTGATTTGGAAATGTGCAACTTGTCATTGTCAGCCGGAAATATAATTTGACCTACAGAGTTTCATTAATAAATATAAATATTGGTTAAATCGTTTTGTATATTTTCTCCATGAGTGCAAATGGAAATTTTAAAACAAAGGGACGTAACTTGGTAAACTGAATCCGAACCGCAATACGGACTTTACCGAGAATATAACTGTAGCGCCACCTGTTAGCATAATTTGGGTGTCACATATTATTACACCAGATGTCGCGTTGTATTATGCTTGCTGCATTCGGCTTTCGGCTATGCGCATTCTACATTATGACATTCGTCATTCAAGCTGAGTAAATAGACCCAAATACAAACAGTTGCAGGTTAATTTATTGAATTAATATACCAGATCAACAAAAGAATAATAATTGATCGTTAAAAAACGACATCAACATAAAATTAAGCAAGTCGCACACAGCAGAAAGCATAATGTGCATGTAAGAAAGCAACATGTAAAAGTCAGAATGCAAGATGTATATGTCAGAATGCATAATGTACAAGTTAGAAAGCACGATGTACAAGTTAGAAAGCACGATGTAACGTAAGAAAGCAAGATATAATTTTGGCATAAATCACCCTCCATAGTTGCCTACTGCAGACAATTTCAAATTGTGATATAATATTAAACATATTGTATTGGAAAGAATAACAATCAGTATTTCATTAAAGACTGAATGTTTATATAACACCAGACTAAGAATTTTATTACCGTTCAAGATGCAATATTAACAAACCAAACAGTAGAAAAATTGTGAAAACAATTACAAATTGGCGGGAAAATGTGAATTATTACCCGTTTTGATAAATTTATGGCGATAGAATCTGCATAAAATATTATTCAGAACCTTTATGGACAGGAATATCACAGGCGTAGTTAGACCTAAAGGTGGTGAGGAAAATAACTATTAATTTCATTAATACTATAATATTAACATGTTCTTGTTCCTTGTTTAATTTACATCATTTTGGATCGAAACAATGTCATCGTATATCCTATTTCAAGGTTCATTGATTCCTTTTTACCAGTCCTGAAAGTGAATACATCGTACTTGTAGATTGTTTTAAGTGATCTTTTGCCTATCCAGTTGTAAATAGTCAGTAAACAGGTGAAAATAAAATTTACGTTATGTTTTACCATAACTGTGTTCAATTTTGAATTTAACTACCAAAAGGTAATAAATAATCCACTCGACTAAATATTGTTTAGAATGCATCGGTAACGTTTATGCTTAAAAGGGGTTGGACAGTACTTATAATTTAGGAAGCTTTTATATTGTATTATGAACACTTTCCATTATCAGTTATTGGTCCATCACCATTATTATAGCCAATATTTTGAAATATATTTCTATTATAACTCATATCGACAGCAAACAAAAATGAGTAAATAAGATAAGTTATTTGTTTACAATGGTGATTTGTATGAATATAAAAATATGGTTACATATAATAAAAACAACGAAAAAATCCGAGAAAAAAATAAGACTATAACTTTCCTTATAACATGAAATTATATTTATCATTATGTCATATAACAAAAGAAAATTATAATATTAAATAAAGTATTATCAATGAAAATATTGAATAAGGAACTGATAATGATCTAACGAATTTTCAGTTTTAATACACAGATAAATACTTTCTTGAATTACACATGTATTGTCTTCTCCTTGTGTAATTTTAAATAATACATTTCGCTGCTTTGCTATGAAATCTTTTATAATATAATGCATCTTCTTACAATCAGTCATTATAAGAATATCATCGCTTCTAAATATATCACAATATATTGTTGATTCTTATGTCACTGTGAAATGAGCAATTTATTAGAAAATAACACTCGTCGTCAATTGCGTTTAATTTTAACAATCAGTTTCATCTGATTTTTCTTCAACATACCGTACCGTCGGATATAAATCCTTGAACTTTAGACAATATTTACCCCTCTATTATAGCAATTAATAGAGGGTGAGTGCACCTTTTTCGTGCACTACTAGCATTGGCAAAGGGTCGTACCGTAAGCCCGCATAGCAAGAGATTTCCGATGTTTTGTATGAAGTATGCATGTAAATTTACTTTAAAAAACGCATAAGAAATTAAATTTCTGTCTAATCGGTCAGCAAATTACTTAAAAATAAAGTGGTTTTTTATATAAAAAAGAGAAAAATGATTTTTTGAAAGTGAAATATGATATAGAAATGTTTTGCAATACAGTAATGAATTAAATTAAAAAAGAGAAAAAGAGAAAAGAAATGGATTTACCAGACTGAGAAAAACTGCCATGTATATAGCTTGTTGAACAATTACGTACAAATTAAAATAATTGACAATTAAATCAAGGGATAAAATATTCAACATAATATGCAATAGAAATTTACATTTTACATATCTTTTAATATAATGAACTAACTTAAATATATTTTTCGTCGAGGATATATATTGCAGACGTTGCATATTTTGATTGCAGAAAAAGGTAATTATCTTTATTGCATAAAACCGTATGTATCTTGAAGGCAGGAACTCTAATAGAACTAATGGAAATGTAATCGAGTTATTCCGAGAACGTATACTTTTATAAAAGCAATGCAATCTCTTTGATAATGAAATATTCTTTCCTGTTAGCAAACGACTGCCGGTGGCAGGCATCGAAATAGCATTTGGTCAAATTGAATCCCGACTTCTGATCATCGTCATCATTATCAGCATCATCATCAGATGAAACTAAGATAACCTTTAAAAAGTCAGCATGTTATTCAATCCAATTTGTCAAAGTGTATTTTAATATAATTAACCTCTCTTATAAGTCCTATAACCCAGAAAATAAGCAAAAAGTAAGAAGTAATTTACAATGTTTCAAAAGACATCATTATTTTAATAGTATTTAACTGTATCATATTCTTGAAACGGTTGCAAAAAGATGTCAACATTTATTTTTTATATTGTTGGACAATCGAACATCCGTATTGCTTCAATATTTAAACTTGAGATACAATTTTGAACATTTGTGCGGAAACAAAACGACTGAATTTTTACCTTGAAGTATTGAAAGTAAAATCATAAAAGCATTTAAATATGTAAAGCTACAATTGTCTCTTCATTTACTTAATTCTGAAAAGTATGCATAAATTACAAACATTTCTTAATTTCAGATATGCAAAAAAAAACACAAACAAAAAACAAATAAAACCAAACAAAAATGAAAAGCATTAACTAGCCAGACAATGACGGAGTAAAAATGTATTACAATAAAGAATGTGATTTAAAAAAGAGAGTTTGCCCCCTAGTGGATTGTAAGCACTTTTCATTTTTGATGAAAGGATTTTGCTTATATTCATAACTAAGTCTCAATACGGGTATGCATTTGTCTAAAATCCTTATGTAAGTCAAGAAATAAAAGTTTGTATTTTAGAGGCATTCACTTTCCATCTTTACCTCAAAAGCCCCTCTGTGCTCTATATTTCAGGTACAAACTGAGACCATCGACGTTCTGTAACTAGCTGGATAGCTTTCTCACAAAGAACGATAATCCAAAGAATCCGACGACACTGGCGGTGTTAGAACCTACAACGATATAATTTTATGCAAATGGTTTAAAGTCAACAACCTTAACCAATCGGCCACGACTTAAACACTCTATTATATGCAAATTTCTATGCAGTGTTTAGAAAGCTGTTGTCGCCTTTGATATGGAGTGCTCATATTGTTTTTTCATCGAAACTTAATAAACATGTGGACATTTTTCTTAATCATGATTTTTTAGTTCATCGGTCGTGCAAATAATATTAGCAGCAATTATACCTATTTTACATTTCCGACAATATTCAATACAAAGCTGACATTATTAAAAACCCGCTCACTTTGTCTGAATTGGCTGCTGAACATATTCAAGATAATATATGTTTTTAAAAATAACAAGCCATCAATAAGTAGATCGTTTATTTATGTTAGGGTTCTTGACTAAAAATCTGGAGACAAAGTGATCCCTCGGAAGCATTAATCACAATAAAATTACTAGAGAATTGCAGACTCGGTTTGATTGAGTCTGTACATGAGGGATAATGAATAAAAATTTGTTTTTATCTTGTTTGTTTGCCTTTTGTGTTTCCGTGATGTTTTTTTTCGATTTTGTTTGTTGTTGGCTTTTTTTGCAGTGCTCTAAAGAATAACGATGTCTGCCTGAGTAATAATATATCGTAATTATCTAATTTTATGATGATTTTTTACTGACTGTGTAAATGGTATATTTTATGTAATGATGTTTTTTTCACATGAATTAAACTACAACCGATCATTGACCTTGCTATAAACAGATTCACAACTTTGACCCAAAGAAAGATCGTGATTAAAAGCAACCAAGAGAATCTTGATAAACATTAAATGGGAATTTCTTTGCATAATTGATAACACAACACGCACGTTATTTGCGGAAGAAGGGGAACTTGAACATGATGTACATTAATTATTTAATGGCATTGAACAAATTAAATAGCACTATAATTATGGTATACATACTTAGAGAACATCCTATTACTGAAGGCAATGACCGTAATGAGAGCGAGATAAGCTTTGTTATATATTTTACGTGCACAGGTATTAAACAATGTGTGCGTGCGTCCATGCACGTGCGGGTGCGTAAGTGTATATTTAAGAACATATTGTTATCCCAAACCAAACTATAAATGTGTGTGTGTTAAAACACTAGTTTAGTCTAAACATTTTAATAAATTAGTCTGTAGAAAAATTAAGGTGTAACATGTAAACATCTATTCACTTATTACAGTAATCAAAACAGGAAATATTCATTACCATTTAGGAATGACCTGTACAGGCAAATCAGATAAATCAAAATATTTGCCTGTCTCTTCTTTTTCCCTATATAAATTAAGACATTTTGAAACAAATTTTCGAATTTCAGTATTATTCAAAACCTGCTAATACTTTTTGTTCACAGTTTAGCAGATTTTCTTGATATGTAACGCAAAAACTCAGTCATGCAAATTGATTCAGCAAGGGTATATACATAAATATTTCCGGGCTTGTACGATGATTTAGAGAATTACATAGACAAAAGACCATACACTAGTACAACGACAATTTTTACCAGTTGTTTCGAAGTAATGATATGGAGTAACTGCACCGTTTTTTTTTGTAATCATGTAATTAGTAGATGAAACAAAATAATATTTTGTATGATCTGAGCAACAAAAACCTCAAAATTATAGTTTGTGTTTTTTATTACAAGTACTTATTTTATTTTTTGAATAGCTTGTCAGCCTTAAAATATTATGTTTTGTTTAGTTTATGTATATATGTATTTGTATACGTTTCCATATTGCATATTGTTTACGATGGTTTAGAGAATTACATAGACAAAAAGAACATACACTAGTACAACGACAATTTTTACCAATTGTTTCGAAGTAATGATATGGGATAACTGCACCGGTTGTTTGATATCATGTAAATACTAGATGAAACGAAATATATTTTGTAACTAAGCAACAAAAACCTCATTGACATTTTCATTTTTTCAAACCTATAATAAACAGTAAGTATGCTTTTAAATAACCCCAAGAGTTATAATACAAACAAATATCTCAATTTAGCATATACAATTTGCTAAGTCTTCCATATGATATAAAAATACAATGTATACCAACAATCAAAATTTTTTAAAAGTTTAAAAGATAAATTAATAAGAGATTTTGTAAATGATGAGCGTTATACAGTAAGATAATGTTTTGATAATAGAGTTCCTTTTATGTCTTATATGTTTACACTTAACCTTCCATGAACCATAAAAACGTGTTTAACATTTGAGCTTAAGAAGTTGATTTCCAGAATATTGCCATCGGCAAACAAACAGTCTGGTCAAATAAACTATTCGTGAATTTATTTACACAGAAACAGTTAATTTGTTAAGAACCCCTGGAGACGTAATCAAAGAGTTCTGTTCGTCACTTTAACAAGTGAGAATATGTTAAGTTTGACCTCTTTCCAATTTGAGGTTTTCATTTGTGTATGATCATGTACGATAAATATGTAACCATAGATAGTTCTTGATTTTCTCATTTTTTCTTCCCTTGCCAGTTTTGGAGTTAGTACTCTTTATAATAATAGAATTTATAAAATATGACAGCAATCTTTTATAAATATTTTATTATATAGTAAGAACTATCAACAATTAAAATAGTACTGTAAAGTATCTCCATTTATTAAAATTTAGTTTTTAATGCAAAACAATATACGATTTTTTGCCTTAACTTTGGAATATGATCTCAACCCTATTTCAGTACAAATCCTGAAATCAGTTATTAATTACAGACACAAGTTGAATTGGAAGAATTTAACCTACAACAAAGATTTCTATAATCTCTGAAATTATCATTTTTCATTGCCTTCGTTCTACATTCAAGCCATCATGAAAGTTTATATATCCGTAAAAAGAACAGCTTAGTAAATAGTATGGCATAGTCTTTTGTGTACGTGAATATTTATTCATACTAATAGAACTCAGGCGTTACAAATGTAATAAGAGAGATTTGACGGTATTACGTACGTTTCATCACGGAAAACCTCAAGGAAACATTAGTATATCTGTCTAAATTGAGAAGAATACTATTTTCATGCAAACGTTATTCTTAGAACTTGTTATTTCCTCATTCTGTCTTGTTTATCTGGTTTATTATACGCTCGTAAATCAATGCTCTTTAAAATTTAAAGTTATTTCCTTCTTTTTTATTTCAAATTTCTGCGAAATCACTTGATATTTTCGTCTATGTTACAACTTAAGAAATTATAATAAAATCGACAAGAAATGATCGAATTACGTCAAGATTTAAGGGCGAGTCACTTTTCTGCTATGGTTAATAATTCCTTCCTTTTCCTACCTTCTTTACTTTTGCCATGAATAATCTTCAATTATTATGTTTCACCGAAACTAAATATTCATTCATTTTGTTTTGAATATATGTAATGTCGAAGATGTGATAGGAAAACCTTCGGTCATGGTCAATGATAATATGTTGATATATAAGGTAACATAGTTTTTCTCGCTATAATTTTCGTAAATTAGAGAACATGTACCTGATCTCAAGCAATATCGTTGAAAAATATATATATGTATATTAAACTTTTGTTAAGTACAATAATAATAATAATAATAATAATAATAATAATAATAATAATAATAAAAATAAAAACATCAACTGCTCTATCAATTTGCACAAGTTATATAAGAAGCTTTTATCTAAAATATGTTTTGAACCTGGGTTGTATTATATTCTTTATACAAGTATTGGAAACTAGTAAACCCATAAAAAAGAAAAAAGAAAGATTTATTGTCGAATTTATAAGAGTTTTTAATATAACCAATAGCATCAAATATACGTAACATGCCGAAGATTACAATTCTGAAAGTGTGTCA
This sequence comes from Ruditapes philippinarum, assembly GCF_026571515.1. Taxonomy (NCBI): domain Eukaryota; kingdom Metazoa; phylum Mollusca; class Bivalvia; order Venerida; family Veneridae; genus Ruditapes; species Ruditapes philippinarum. The sequence goes on from NW_026857203.1 coordinate 35,354, forward strand.
GTGCATCTTCAGTTAAATCTACTTACACGCCAGTTTTGTAGATAAAATATATATACAAACATATGTTACAGTGCAAGATTACAAAGATAGAATCAAACAAAAATTACAACGTATTATCCTTGACCAGTACAATTCCGTAAGTACTATTTTGACATCCCTTGAAGTATAATGAAGATTGCTTCTTTTAAAGTTAATTGTTGAGATGCAGTAATGTTCAAAGTCTACATTTTGAAAATAATTTCCCATGAGAAAACTGATAACACTCTGTGCTAACTATTACGTAAGACATGTCAATATTGATTGGGTTATGACCGAAAACCTATAACAAAAACAGCAAACGTTTTGTAAACAAGCATCACACTATTGGCAATTAACAACAGAAACTCGGAACATAATAAATAAAAAAGTCGGAGAGTATAATATAGTTCACGACAAAAGTGTGATGTACTTGGTCGGAATGTAAATATGTACAGACAGGCCTGGAACTATTACAATGGCTTTTCACTTTATGTCAGTTTCTGCCTTGAAAATATATTTGTTGTTGCTGCTGTTTTTGCTGTCGTGGCTGTTTTGTTGTATTGTTGTTGTTTCCTCTTTCAAAAATCCTAAGTACATGTATGACAGTAAATCAAATTGATATTTAATTTGAATAATCAAACATTTTCGACTTAAAAGTACGAGTTGTATTACTAAAGTAGACAGTTAAGAAAATGTCTCAATTTTCAGATTACATGTATGTTAGTTTCTTAAGTTTTAAAAGAATGGTAAACACAGCTCAAATAACCAAACACACAAACATACCCGGAAATAATCGGCGGGCAGCCAACAACGTGCTTTGAGTTATATTTAGCAGTAGCTATTGCCAAAAGGGTCAAACGTATTAGTTTACAGTATTCAATAGGCAATGTATTAATTAACAGATTTTCATTGATTTGGCTGTTTTATTCTGTTATGTATGATAATTTATTTCTTTTTATCACGTGGAGCACACGTATTTTTTTCATTTATAAAATTGTGAAAAGAACAGCTATAACAGAAATGAGAAGCATATCAGATAGTCTGATTCTTGCTTTAGGCAAACACCCTTTTCTGATAGATCATCAGATTGGCCATTCATTTGACGAGAAAGAACGCGTCAGTAAAAGATTGCCGCCAAGAGGGATATACAATACGATTACATACACCATATTTCTTTATTACATGCAAGCCTCGAAAAATCTCTCTGTCCTATTTTCTTTCTAACAAATAACGATTGAACACGAGATTGAGCATAAGCCACTTCACGCGTTAATCACTTACTTCTTTTATCATGCAATACATTCTAAAATTATTCTATATATACATATACATAGATATATATTATCTATTTGTTTTCGCTGCTTTATTCTGTAAATTAGGTTCGTATGCATTTAAAAACGTTTTATCACAACAGCACGTTATACTAGTATTAATGTTTTATCTCGCCCGTTTCAATGTAAAATCTGTGAATTGCATCTACTGCCGTCAAAAGTAACTTTGATTGCAACAATGAACTGTGTAACATTTTACAGATATTTGCAAGGTATAAAACGTCTTTAATAACACGCAACCTAGAACTCTTTTATTTGATTTCAGACGCTATACCTTAAGGTTAATAGAAAACAAGCACCTGCTCCCCGGCATATCTACGTATAGTTTTCAAAATACTGTTAATCGATAAAGAGATGGTTGTTCATATTTTCTTATAAAACCGCTTTTTTTATTGCATGAGCTCAAAAATGGCAAAAGCGTCATGATAAAAACACGTTTTCAGCGACATGTTAAAAGTTTAAAAGGAGACAATAATGCACGAGTTAAGTAAGGTATCATTTCCTATTTCACCACGACCTGCATCGTTTTTGTTGTTGTTTTTGTGTTTTTGGAGTTTTGGTGTTTTCCGTTGTTGTTCTTGTTTGTTGTTGTTGTTGTTGTTGTTGCAACGGCGTACCATCATGATTTAAGTCGTATGGCGACGAAACAGGAAAGACGGTTTGGCTAACGTCTAGCGTAACAAACTTAAAGCAACACCAGGGATCAAAATCACATCCCTTGTTGGAGCTAAGTGGTACATAAACTCCAGTACACGTAATTCGAACTCATTTAGCTTCTTACCATCACAATTTGGAATCTGGTAATCTTAAATTTATAATTGATCGAGATGGTTTTTTTTTTTTTTTTTTTGAAAGGTTTATTAAGCGCAACTGAAAGAAAAATCATATATTAAACCATTTGGATTACCTTGCCGATTAATCATTATCATATAGAAGTAAATACGGATTGAAAATATATCGTCAACGTTTTGTGATAAATTTAGATTATTAATACCTAGCTGATTTACATATAAGCTTACAAAGAATAAAATTTATGTTTATGCTTGTTCTTTAAAACCATATAGATTCCACGGGAGAAATTCAAATCATAATATTATAGGCTGAGCCAATGATTAATTGTAAAGTACCATTCTTTTTCCTTCCGACGTGGTCATATTAAACTTGATAACCTCCCTTGCTGGAATATTTATCCATACAGTCGTTAACATTTATGAATATGAAAGGTCTTTGAAAAAAGTATCTACTCAGAAAACTGCGTTTACTGTTATTTGTGTATCTTCCTATCTAAATTATTTTTTACAAAAGTAAGCAAGATTATAACGTTTAAGTATTCAAAAATCATATAAATTTATTTGTTTTGAGATATTTAATATCATCACAGTTGCGTAACTGCTCGGAAACTAATCAATTCACGGTTCTAACGTTCATATTTTCAGAAGTTAACTCAGGAATTTGATATTGTTCCTGTTGCAAGAGTAAATTCGTTAAAAAGGGTTACGGACCTCTTGACTACACCGAATCTTAATTGGATCAAAGGAGATTGTAAGAAAAAAATATACACATAATTCTGGGTACAGAAAAATTGTAAAAATAACAAACTACACCGTTTTCATATTTATAACAATACTTCCCTTCATTTAATGCAATAATTCTATCAATGTTGTCATATCTTAAGCACGCGTAACATTACATCAAAACCACTGCTTGTATCTGTTTAAAAGAGGGTTACAGGAATATATCACGAAAAGCTTGACCATCGAAATTATCGTTATTTTCTATGATAATTCGAAGAAAGATTCGGTGTAGTTGATGCTATATGTCGGTAAAGGTCACAAAGCCTAAACATTAAGAAAAGTCAAGAGTGACAAAAGAGTATTTTTGGACATACATTGCAAGTTAAAAAAAAACTATAAAATTACATAATGCCAATAACATAAGGTCAAGAAAGTTTGTAGAGGATAAACTATTTAATGTTGGCGTGATTTGGCTGTTGTTTATTAAATATCATAAGAATGAAATATCTTAGTGGCCGAGTGGTTAACGCTTTGGACTAGTAATCTAATGATCGCTAGCCGCATGGGTTCCAACTCTGACAGGGGCAAGTCGTTGTTTCCTTGAGCAAGAAACTTTACACTCATTGCTCAGTACTAGTTGGTTCCAGGAACGGATTCGAAAGGGCGTTTATAACCTTATAGCTTCCTGCACAATCGAACCAAAATAAATTGTGTATAAACCAAGAATAAGATATTTGGTTTTCTTTCTAAAATATTTTTCTAGTGAAAATAGTCTAATACTCGACGTAGGTTGGAAAGTAACAGTTTCTAGCAATCATTTACTGGCATTTCCTATATATGCTAATACAATGTATTTAATGTCTTTAATAACAGACACCATATGATAATTCTGTTTGATCAATGCCCCTTTTGCAAGCATAAACCTGATAGTAGACAGCTTTTGCAAGCTATTATTATATTCTTATTTAAATCACGCTGTATGTTTATAAATCGTGTAATACTCGTATGCTTTTCGTGATACAACCACTGTAATAAGCTAAAAGCAAAAAGAATCTGCCTTGTATGATATCAAATTATTAAGACTCTTGGTATGCTACAGGTTATATTATCTATTATTGTTTCACTAAATTTACGTGTAAAATTGAAGATTTTTCTAGAGTGCATATTTCAGAAACATCGTTTGTAAGTTATAAACATCTACATTGTTCTTTCTAAACATATTTTACTAAGATATCAAAGACTAAAATATCTAAAGAAATCTTAACAAAAATAACAAAGATATGAAAATGTAAATATGATTTTTATGAAAATATGAACAGTGACAAAGCATCAAACAGTGATCAAGCATCAAATTCAAAAGAGCAAGAACACAACTTGGAAACATAGTTTACAGACACAATCAATATAAAGACGGATTTGAAGAACTTACTCGTTCTTATTTGTTTGCGTAAAGTCCCATTTACTAAAAATTGCATTTAAATTTCTGTTGAATTTCAGCAAGATGTTATCGCCAGCTCCGTACCTATTCATAAGCCTGTTGAAAACATTTCTACAAACATAGAGCCGGACAAGCTAGTACATCGGTGCAGTCTGCTCAGACAAATTGATATAGTAATATCCTCAAAATTGATAAAAGAAAGTTCTGGAAATGGACGTTTGCCAACTTCAGTTTAGACATCGTGCAGGTTAAGTTGTTAATCTCTTGAAGATTTATGAAATTTCAGCAAACCACAAATGACACTTACCAAATTATTCAGGCATCATGTTGGTATTTAAAATGACAACGTTCGTTTCACTGCTACATTCCTTTGACAAATATAATATTAAAACTTGGCTCCATATTTCTCTAAAACAAAATTTCAAATATAGAAAATTAGATTGCCTGACGTAATCTATTTCTATTTATTTTAGCGCAATTAAGTTTCTTGTCTGCTTTATTTTAATCTGCATCATGCATCACAAAATTGTACTGTCACAATATGAGAAATTATCATTTTTGTGATAGAATAAAGATTTATAAATGAAATATGGAAAATAAATTACTTTGCAGGTTCCTTTAAACTGCAAAAAGAAATCAAACTATAGTTTGATATCTCTCATAACGAATTAAATCGCTTAAATAGAATAAATGAAAACTTGAGAGGGACTGAAACGATGCATCAAACTTGATATAATGTTATTTTTGATATTTTAAAGTAACATATTGGCCCTTTTTTCTTTGCTACCATTAAATTGTTCCTAGTAGTAAATATTTTACGTGAAGCATGAGTAAGAATACATTATACTGTTTAACATTGTCACATGTAATGCTGACTGATTAACAATTCTTTAAAATCAATCCTATTTTCAAGGGGTTATACCTCTGACATATAATAAAAAATAAACAATGCCATTTACAATAAGATAGAAATGCAGACATTACATCCGTACAAACAACTAATTGACAGGTCCCTTCTCGTAACGATTTGTCATTTTGCCACATTTGATTTGCATACTTAAATATTGCTATCTAAGTTACAAATACCACTGTCGAAATCAACTCAAATCTGCCTTACATGAGTTTAATGCTACATTTAAATTATTTGTCTGTTTGTCTGTTTTGTGCACCAACACAATTTAGGTCATATGGCGCCGAAACTGGATAGATGATAGTGACTAACCCCGGGTGTTTCAAACGTAAAGCAACACCAGATATCAAAAGCAACTCACCTTCTGCAGCTAAGAGATGCATATCTTCCAGTAATTCAAACCCATTTAGTCGCCTTTAACCAGGGATAAACGATGGCTGCAACTCTTGAGATTGTGAGATCTTATGAGATTGTTTGCTAGTCGAGATAACATTTCCAAGCAATCTTTTAATGGCATTTCCAGTATATTTTAAAAAGGGTTATATCTTTAATACAAGTAACAGAAACTATCATGAGAATTGTATCAACTCTTTTATGTCTCTTTGGAATGTTTTACTCTTCTAAGCGGATTGGCAGTATTATTATATAAACACAAAGATTGTCCTGATAAAAGTCACTTAGATGTAATATATCTTGTTAAGACACGACGTACGACTTAAATGATATACATTTGTATATAGTTCTGGAAAGTATTTCAGAAATTTTCTTTAAAAACACTTTAATTGTTATTTCTTAGGAAGTAAACATAAATTTCATTTCGGAACACCAAGAGTAATGTGACGTATCCAATCTTGTGAAACGTAGATGTGAAAATGTCAATTTGATGTTCACATATTGTCTCAAAGTTTTGAAGAGATTTCGTCTACAACATCCCTTATATTATGTATATGGCTGCTCATCACAATACCAGCTTTACATAGATGGAAAAAATGTTTTGATTTATTGTGTATTTTCTCATGTTGTGACCACATCAAGCAATGATCAAGCAATCATTGGCAATGATGGTACCCAAACTACGTTAATAAATTGTAAAACCTATCTCGTTTATTCATTCTAGTTTTAAGTAACATGCCTTATACGGGTTGACAGAAGTTGAACTAAACAGTATTGTTAATTGTCATTGGTTATTTACATTATAAATTCATTAAGTAAACCATTAATAATACAATATATTGAAACATTTTGTTAGAGATACGCAGGTATATATAACCTTTAAGAGCAGTCCTTAGAGATTTAAAAAAATACTTAAATTACTTCATATTTTACTTTACATGTTAACCGATATCAAATATTTATCAAAAACCAAAGGGAAATTACACGAAGACTAGAAAATCAAATAGATTAGAAGGGATGAGTATAGAGAATAACCAAGGTTACTCTCAACGAATCTCTATATATAATTATTATTCTTATCCAATTTTATTAAAATGTAAGATAACAATTGTGTTGTTTTTCTTTTGATCATATAGTATAACCTTACTATAGTGATATGATCGGTTTAGACTGACCATTTTCGCCCGGTGTTTATTAACGTGATTCAATGAGAAGAGTATAGTATATCTATGGTGGCATATTTCTGCCACAAGATAACCTGATAACTAACTATTTAATTAAGAGGTTAACTAGTTACGTAACTAGTTAACCTCTTCATTAACTAGTTAGTTATCAGATTAACTAGTTACGTACCTAGTTAATTTTTTTCAATAAATAAAAGATCACAACGGGAAATAAATGCATGTTAGTGCCTACAACTGCCATCCATATTTTACCAGCTTAATATTAAGTGATTAACTAGTTACGTATTTACGTAACTAGTTAACCTCTTAACTCACTAGTTAATTAAGAGATTAAATAGTTACGTATTTACGCGACTAGTTAACCTCTTAATTAACTAGTAAGTTAAGTGATTTACTAGTTACGTAACTATTCAGTATTCAGTATCATGTTTTAAAGTGCATTTAATGCGATAAAATATTCGTTTGACAAAATTATTTGAAAATTGGTTCCGTAATTCTCCAGACAAAATGTTGAATATGGGAATTAAATTGCCTTGCGTAATCTCTTTCTATTCATTATAGTGCAATAAGTTTCTCGTCTGCTTATTTTAACATGCAATATGCATTGTAAATGCTTTCTGTTCTGCCACAGTATGAGAAAACAGCTTATTTTCTCATATTTAAGCGATCATTATTGATGTGACTTTATAAAAAATTAATAAGGAAAAAGTGCTCTTTGAACATTTATACATAACTCTGCGTTTCAATCATATTTAGTAATAAAATATAAAGAATACTTGTTATTGGTTTGAATGGGTATTTTTTTATTTAAGCCTATCTAAAAGCACAGCAATTTGTGAAATAAAGGTAATAATTTAGAATTAAGCAAAAATGATTAAGGTTTGATGGTCACTTTATCAAATTGATAAAATTTGTTAAGTTTGACCTACGCTAGTGCCCTTATAAAATTTTCAAATTCCGAATGTTACGCGATAGCAACCAAGACAAAAATCAACAATGAAGGGAAACATCGCCTTTGTGATTGTTATATTATTGTAACTTTGCTTATAAATAACCAGAAATGTTATCGCGGCATCTTGAACGGCTTGATTAATGTATGTTTATAGTTTAAAATCTTACATGCATAAAGTTAAAGTGTTTATGTAAGAAAACATCATTTCCTAATTTGTTATTGAAGTTGTTGGTAATGGTATATGAAATAAAGAAATATGCCGTTTTTATGTTATTTTTACGGTAATGTATACAGCAAATATATTTAAACAAGAAATAGTGTTCAAATTTAGTTAAATAAGGCTATTATGGTATTGTATTTCAAAGCAGATTGATTATTTGATGATTCACATCCATTTCTACTTTATAGTATGAAAGAGAACAAGAAATAAGTTATCTAACTGAAGAAAATCTAGAAATATATTATCATAATCTTAAATCACAATTTTCCATTAAGGTTTATACATTAGCAACTATATGAATAAGTTCAATGGCGATAGGAAATATAAGAAACACTTATTATAAAAATCAATAAATTGAACTCTAGGTTTTATAGTCATATTTTACTTATTTTGTACAGTTCATAGTATTTTTATAATAAAAAAAACAATTAAATAAATTAAAATCAAGTATTCTTTTTCTTTAAACATTAAATTTTATTTCTTCAGTAAAATATTTATTTCTAGCAACTTTAGCAAACTTATTGCTCCTGATATGAATATGAAAGTAAGAACAAAACTTTACTTTAAATCAATGAAAATGACACATATATATCTTTATAACATAAAGTGCATATTTTAATTCAGTTGTCCTTGTAACTGCTGGTTACTTCGTGTCCAAAATTTTAGGGGGTTAATTTCTATTTCCGCCTCACTGCTGTTGGTTCGAATTTCGCAAAGGACATTGGATACTTTTTTGTGATGAAGCTATCTAGCTAGCTTACGGTGGTTCTACTCAGGTATCCGCTCGTGCCTAGAGGGGCACATGAGGTCTTCGTACACTAGTTTTAAGATATGTTATGATTCTGTCATTTAGTTTGACATTACGTTGTCATGTTTTACTGTTTTTATGTTGTTGTTGTCGTTAATATTTTATTTTCATTTAATCTCCTTTAAAATACACAAATTAAATTTTACTTGGCACCATTATATTGCATATACATTACTTTTTATTTGTTTTAGTGATATTTTGAAATGTTATGAACCGATTGCATTTAAGTTATTTTCGTTGTGTAACACTGTATATTTCATAATATTTATTTGTTACGATTTGCCAATATATCATGTTCTACATGTAATTCGTCCTACTTCTAGAAAAATGCAGGCATGAAACTTATCTAGCGTAAGGATGCACAGAATTATAATTTTAGCTCTTAGCAAGGCATTAAATGTCATTACTAACAAGTCATTTTGTAACCATTTTAATTAATTTATGTCTCTATAACTTTCGTAAATAGAAAACAAGCACCTGTTCCCAGTGAATATCTTTACAAATTGCTGATTGGCAAATTTATCGTTGATGCTTTATTCCTTCGTTAATAAGTCACTAATTTTAAAGTCTTCTAAAGGTTCTTCCTTGAACTTTTAGCATTCGGTGTTCAATAGTTCAAGATAAAGGATAGCTTTAAAACATATGTGCATGTCCTTTCATGAAGCAATTCGTATACCTAAAGTACTTATTATGAACATTTATATAACAGAACTTATTTGGCTGAGTGGATAAGTTCGCAAACTACAAATTACTCGGCCTTCACCGCTGTGGACTCGATTCCCGTCAGAAACATGTGAGGAAGCTATCCAGCTACCTTACGATTCTAATAAGGCGTCCACTCGTGCCTGGAATAATCATAAAGGGGCACCAATGGTCTTCGCTGGAAAGTCAAGATGGGACTACTAAAGTATCGGTGTGTTTCAACATATAACCAAGCAACTCAACAATTAATTTCATATAGTGAAATATTATATTACTTTAGATATTTACATAATGGCAAGTACATGGCACATAATACTCTTTGTTTCACCTAAAAATGCAAGATAAGTCGAATTATTTGTTTGTTTATGCATTCTATTTTAAACTTTTACCAAACAAGTGTCTCTTGAGGTTAACAAACATTGTTACGTAGTATATAATTTGTTACTGAATATATTTTGTATTAATGTTACAAGATTTGTTACGGGATATCAATGTACTCTAATATATATTGAATACCATTGAGGCAACTATTCTAAAGCATCCATCAGGGCCAAGAGAACATTCAACTTTGCTTAACTAGATGAACTAGATTGCTATTATTAAGTCCCTATGGTTTCTTATCAAATAAGCTATCTTCTGTGTAAATGAATTTTGTAACAGACTATTTGTCATGGCTTTTTGGTAAGTTTTCTGTGTTGCATTATTAAGTTATTGATCGGCGTTTTTTTCCTTTCTTTTAATGAAAAGCAAATAAACCAAAAATATAAAAATGATAATTTTAATTATAAATTGTATGGCAATAATAGTTTAAATAAAAAGCAAATAAACCAAAAATATAAAAATGATAATTTTAATTATAAATTGTATGGCAATAATAGTTTAAAGAAAGGGGAAAATGATAATCATAATTATTCTTATTGATACAGATTACGACTAAAGTCAGTATCTGACATTTTATTTTATTTGTTTTATTTTTATTTTCACATTTATCTCGTCATGGCATTGCTCTGTTTTATTTTCATTAACCCTTTGATATACCGTTTTTCAGGTTTTCCTAAACATATAATCTTGCTCAGAGCCATCCAATGGCGCCTTTTCTTCATATTGTCACATTTTATCATATTACATATAACAGAAGTCTCAATGATAATCAATTGCATTTAATAGTTTTTAAACATGTATGAAATGTTTATAATAGCAAATTAAAGTTACGGTTTATAAAAGTAAAATTAAGATACAGATATCCTTACATTAATTAAAGACATTTTAGGACACTCAATGTTTCAAATGCAGTAATTTGTAACAGTAATAACTATAAGAGTTCAGTCTTACAATGAAATATGAAAGTCAAATAATTATATAATTCAAATATGTGGGAAAAAAGTCAAATGTCATGGACACCTTCTTTTGAATATCATTTTTTCACAAAGTTTTTTCGACATCACAAGACCATCAGGTTTATACTTCTTATTAAGATATCGTGATTATATCTCCAGTCAATTAGATAAATAATGTAAATCGTTTATACAAACAGAGGATTACTAATGGACTTATCTTTAGATAGATAATCAAGTACATAAGAAGAAAATAAAGACAGTTCAGACCATCAAATCACAGATATATGTTTGATGTAAAATAACAAGAACCTGTCTCAATAAACAAAAAAAACATATTTCAATACACTTTTGTCATTGGTTTTATTTGTAGTAAAAAACGATGGTTCCTTATTAAATTTTTTCAACTAAGAAAAACATAAAACACTTTTCATCAGATAATGAAAATATATTCTTTGTTGTTGTTGTATAAACATTATATAAAAATATACTTCAATTGTCAATATTTTTAAAACAAGATGGTAAACCTTTATATGTTTTGTATTTATGTCAAGAAAATAGTACAATTATTAATATAAAATTTTAATTGCCTTTTGAAAAAGTGTAAGTCATACATCTAATACCTTAAAACTCAAATAATATCAATCAGAATATTATTTTAAAAATGAACCGGTCGAGCTTGATTCTTTTATGTAAATACAAGAACAAAAATGTATTTCCTTATGTTTTTTAAATATTTTAAGAGTATATAAACTAAATCTGTCCTTTAGACAGGTAACCCAGTTTACAGAATCAAATGTTGGAACACATTATCTTTAGTTGGACTTATCATGCATTATAATAGTGGTTATCAGTTTAGGCTGGTGTCCTTTATCAAACATAATCATTATTATCACCAAAAACAACAAACAATGTTTGATCTAAATTTAAAGAACACTCTATATAATGTATTGTATATTTACACTTCTTATAGATTGCTCTGACATCCCACTTAACTTTTATGTCATACATATACTATAAAGAAACCTTTTAATTACTAAGATTTTAAAACATTCTAATCCATAAAGTGAATTGTATATTCCTTAGTGACGGTGAAATAGTAACAAAAAGAAGAGATGGCAAATAAATTATATCCTGCAGTATTTGTTTCTAGTTTATATTTTGCAACTCAACTATGTTTTTAATACACGAAATAATCATTTATTGCCCTTTCTTAAGGGAACGAAAAAGCCCTCTAACCGATTGGTAAACTTTAAGATTACAACTTTTCTTTAAAATGAAAATAGTAACGTATCAACCAATGATATTGAATGATAATTAACATTTTATATTTAAAAACAACACTACAATGTACAAGGAATCATTCATATTGTTTGGAGAAGTGACAATTCCCGAAAGATTGATGTTGAGAGTTTAGCTTCATTATTCATTTTTAGTTTGTAGTATTGATAATATTAAGAAACATTATTGTTAATAACATGTACCACGCATGATAAAATAACAATTCGCCCCAACTTTTATTACACATTCTGGAGTATTTAATTAAATATTAACAAAATAATTGATTGACTATTAATCTGTTATTGCGAAAATTGTAACATCAAGCAATTTGACTGCTTAATGTGATCTATACGGATACGAAAATATATATACTTTGACTTCCAGGAGGAAATTATACTATCTTGTCATTACGGCAAAACAAAGAGAACATTCAATCTCGTTCAAGTGAATAAATAAGAAGGCTCTTATTAAGTATTATAGACTACAGAGATTTTTTCTACAAGATATTTTATTTCTTTTCGGTTTTTAAATTATGTAAATAATTGCTTTTAAGCTCTATTTTGTAAAGTGTTACATTTCACGGTCATTGTTTTGAAGTGATGTACAGTAAGTGGTTCAGGAACATGATATTAAACGAAAAGAAATAATTAAGATTCATTGTTTAATTAAAAATGTTATGACAGAAATAATGTCCACTAATGACAAATAAAGAAAACAATGATCTTAATGATAAATAAAGACGACATAGAACAAAATACATACAATAAGGTGACTAATGGTCCATTGGGCCGGGTGCATAACTCTTTGTTAAAATGTATTGTACTGTATAAATGTTCATTGCATATGTCACTATAATAAACAATTATCTTATCTTATCTTGTCTTACAATATAGTTTATACAACATTTAATAATAATGAACTCAGCATTTTTGTCACTCATAACATTTAATCCACACCTTATAAACACACAAAAATTAAACCTGAACGTCAATATAAGAAAATTATACTGTTTATCAATGGAGTACATAAAACAAAAAAACCCTTACAATATTATTATTTCTTCGGTCTCAGCAGTTGTTTTAATATCACAAACGTCTGCTTCCTTAACATCTCCCGGCTTCTCTTAAGTATTAAGAAAAGCATGCGATGTAAATCCAAAACATCCAATCATTTATATTAAAAGAAAAATAAAGAAAAAGACCCGAGATGCATTGCAATTTGATATTATGATTCTAACAGCTCATTATTTAAAGGGTCAAATTTGGGTTTTATTGCAAGAACCCTGTAAATTGCCTAACACCGAGGGATGTTTAAGCTGTTATATATTCCCTTAGGTTGTTTTTATTACAATATGAACCCTCTAAAAGGCCTTTCACCGTGGGTTGTTAATTTAAAGCTTTTCTGCATTCCTTGGGCTATCACCGTGGGTATTCTCTCTAAAAGGCCTATAACCGTGGATTATGTGAGCTTATCTGTATTCACTGAGTACATCACAGTGGGTTTTATTGCGATAAGATTCCTCTAAAGGCCTATCACTGTGGGTTGTGTGAGCCTTACTGTATTGAATCATAAACATGACGACAGTACGACAAAACGCCCAATTGGCAGCAATCAGAAACAAAGTCAGTTGCAATAATCAGGATTTGTCCGCCGAAAGCGAAGGTTTTGTACAACCAATAATTGAAATTTAAACATTTAAAAATGAAACAAGTTATCAGATTTTTATTTTTGATAATAAATGTTGATTGTTATGAATGGCAGGTTTTTAATTTGTAGTCGGATAATTTGAACAAATTATCCAAGAAATTGGCCATTTTCAATTACAGACTTATATCACTTGAAGCCCAATTAGAAATCACACAATGAACAAGAATCAAATGAAAACACCCCTGACAACTTTGTAAAGCATTTAGTCACATGACCTTAACTCAATACTTTATAAGCATACTGTGAAAAATGGCTGTTTTCATTGACAAGCCTCTTGTTTCAAGTTCAAATTGCTATTAAACTATAAAAAAAGCCTTCAATACTGTTCAAACTTGGCACAAATGTTAACAGAACCATAGCCGTTGTAACGGCATACTCGATCTCAATTTTTCTGTTACCATAGCAACGAGGGGACATTTCAAAAGTGCCAAGAATTTGCGTTGATTTTTCCATCAAAACTGATTACAAAGTACTGCAACTTCTCAATGGATTGAGATAGAATCAAAAGATTTTCAGCGTTGGTTAGACGTTACCTTAAGGTAGACCTGAGGCCATTTTTAGCCATCCACAAGTCCATTTCTTTCTTGGAGATGACGGGGTATGCTGACCCCTTTCAAATCCTTAAGCAGAAGCGGGCAACCCCTACCCCCTCTGGCACCTTTGATGTATCTATTTGAAAGGAGATGGCGCCGAAAAAGTGATTATTTTCTTACACACCATTTCTCAAAAGAAAAGTGTTTGGGGGTCTAAATAAGGCATGAAATTAGTTTTAAGTCATATTAAGCAAAAAATAGAAAATACAATTATTTATAAAAAAAATATTAAAATGAAGAATTATAGTCTACAAAATTAATAAAGTATTTTGGAGTTCATGCCATCAGGAATAATTGTACCTAGCTTATACATCCATGAAGTTTCTTTTAATAATATTTGCCAATTATTCTTTACTTTATCAATTTGCATAAATGAAAAATCTTTGATAGAATGCCCTTCAGAATTAAAATGTTCAGATATATTGGTAATCGTGTCAGGAAAATGTTTAATATCAAATTTGTGACTATTCATTCCTTGACTACATTTTTGCTGAGTTTGACCAACATACTGTTTTTTACATTTTTTACAAGTTAGAAGATAAATGACATCTGAAGATATATACATGAAAATTTTTAATCTAGCATTATGCGCAGAATATTTCATTTTTCTTATATATAACATTTTAGTAGCGTATAAAAATCGTGTGTAGTACATTTCACACATTTTATATCTAACAATTTAGTAGCATATAAAAATCACCCATTTAGCACTGAGCGGTAGGCTAGGATAAAAAAGACATTTTACGATGTGAACAACAAGTAATTAGGATAATGGTGTATCTAATCACAATCCTTTCATCTCTCTAGGCTGTAATCTTTTACCATCAAGTTCTTTCTCATTAAATATATTGTCAATCAAATGTTCTATCGGATAACGGATGTTTACCGAAAGGAAAAAATGCAATTACTTACGGGACGGAACACTTAAACAATGTGTTCACTGATGGTTCTGGTGAATTACTTATTACGTTCTTAAGTATCATTAAGAATTATCGTTCTCTCATTATTATTTTTACAAAGTGTCTTTAAAAGATAATTAAATCATATTTGATCTGTTTTTTCTTTATAAGGAAAACAATTTAAATGATTTCGAATCATTAGTTAAAAAAGTCTCCTATTCAACATCAACGTTAAACCAGTATATAAACTTTAACACAATAATGGAGCAATGATTGTATGCAAGTAGAGGAAGAATCAAATTAAAATATTCAGCTGATTATGAAATACTCAAAGCAAATATAGCTTTATATCAGAATTGACAAAGTGTATCATTTTTGCAACCCAAGAGGCTTTTCTATATGTAAGTAGAAAACAATAAATTTGGCTTCAATGCAAACATTGCACTTGAAGGGCATAGGTTTGTGTTTTGTTACAAAGAAAACAAAGAAATACCATATAAAAGAAGTACATTGATTATTTTTCACACTTTAAAGGTTGCCCTGGACAAAATTTAAAAAAGAGCATATAACAAATAGCAATAAATCACTATTTTGATAATTATTTTGTCACCATTTTTTATGAGAGAATATCTTAAAATTAAACGCAATGAAACGCTGCACTATTATTTCAAAAGAAAAACAAATCCTTAGTTGATGAGATATGAAAAAAATGTGTCCAAAAATCATATTATCAGATTATTTTATGTTTATTTCAAACTACATAATCTTTGATAATGAACAAAAGTTAGATTCATAAACAGGTAAAACATAACATAGAACTGATGTTTGCTTAAAAGTGGCTAACATTTTTTATTACATTAGGTTTTAAGAAAGAGACAAAATAACACAAAAGAAATTTAAATTGATATTTGATGTTATGCTAAACCTAAGTAAATAAAAACTTATAAAATATAATTAATTCTAGAGTAACAATTACGTACGTTAAACTGACTTTTAAACTGATTTATCGATTACCTATATAGTTAAAATTTTATTTTGCACTGATTTTTGAAACATAGATTAATTACCTTGAAAAGAATAATGTATAAATCCTGAAGAAAAAATAAATCAAATATCTACTTAAAACTGATATTGAATCTTAAGCTTTAAAAACTATGTGATTTTATATATAATATTTTGTAGCTAATATCTGATAATTTTTTATATTTGAGACTTTACAAAATATATTATATAATGTTAAAGAAGCACGCCTCTAGATTCTTACTAATTTTCAAAAAATAATTGAATATCTATTAATAAGTTCAATATTGTGAAGTGAACGAGGGAATTAATTTTCACATTGCAAAACCGGTCATTAATCGCGCATAACATGGAAGTTATTACTTTATCGCTAATCATTTTACTTTTCTTAAAATCTCAAAAAAACCTTCACATTTGTTTTCCTTGAAATATTGAGCCTCATCTGGAGGGATGCCGCTTAAACATATATTTATAATAGATCAACTATATTTGATAGTATATAAGAACAAGAACGTACATTGAATAGCCAAACATCATACACACATACGTTCTCAAATCAAGATACAACTTTGCTTACAGATTGATATTTTTATGACAAATTATTTCACATGAATCGCTGTTTTCGAATCGTCTAACATTCACTAAAACCATTATTTGAATATTATAAAAAACATGTCCTTACCAAAATTGTAATAAATTATTTGTTTCTGATGCATAACATTCTTTTAAAGACACCGAATCTGCTACAGATTGAGAACATAAATTGTGGTCATGATATAAATGTCAGAAAAACCTTTGACATGATGATGTTTCAGATACATCTATGTTTTTAACGGACGCTTTTATAGACAATTATCAATAAATAATTTTGTTTGACACAATAACAAAATATTAAGCTTACACCGTTCCAGGACTTAAAACCATCACCCTTTTTCTAAATATTACATTATCTAGTAACATCGTGATATTAATAATAAAAGGATATGTCCAGGCGCAGGTGTCTTTCCTAAGAATATAATAGCGGTATAGATTAAATAACATAATTATGTCGTGTCCTCTATGATGAAAATAATGTAAGCAGTGTCTGCAAAATGGTTAAAGAAATCGGAAATAGAAAATGGGTATGACATAAATATTAGTGTTATTTAACTATCACGTTATCTTAAACAAGTATGCATTTTCGGTTAAAACTTAAATGCCACTCACTTATGAGTAAATGTTTTATCTACATATATATATTTTTCACGCCACATAATTGTAAATAATAATATACCCGTACCTCCTCAAAGCTACCACCTACGTCACAGTTTAACGACTGAGGAATTTCTTCAACGATTATTCATACGTATGCTCATTGATTCCTTCAAATAATATTTATACGTATGCTGATGGATTTTTATCCTGACTTCCGGTAAAGAAGGGAGGCTTTTCAAAGTATTTTCTCAAGGAAACCCGTATCCCATGCTTAGTTTCAAAAGATATGATGAATATTTAAGTGAAACTCGTGTTTGTTTGGTTATGAAGGTACATAAATAGAAAGAAATAATGTTGATAATAAATACTTACTATTTAAATTGAAAGCATGAAGAATTCATCTAAGTTTTGTTGCATATGTTTAGTGATGGGATTTACACTAATGTGTTAGAAGATTGAATACACAACATATCGTTTCCCATTCTTAATTCCCTGTAGCTAGTTCCATCTGTATTTTACATGAGTATCAAACACAACAAATTTTAGTAAAACACACAAATCTCAGAGTTTAGAAAAATTGGCACCCCAAAAATGACACTAACAACTGAGAACAATCGTGAGGCAATGCTTAGGCTATTTTATTTATAAGCAATTATAATATTTTTTGAGTTATTTGGACATTCGAAAACAAACTCTGAAACAATTTTTTACCACGAGTTCTGCTTAAAAATAACTGCTGTTTTTATTTTGCCTTAAAGTATGTAAATCAAGATATATAACTAGCAATTTAAAACAACATACATGGCATGAAGATAAAGATACAAACTTTTGTTTTGGGCACACAATTTATCATTAAAATGTTTATCTGCCTCTGTAAAAATATAGTTTTACAAATTGAGCGTTCTGGACCACTAAATAAAATGCATCATATGTTACATGTTGGCTACCGGCTATATTATTCAATCAATCCGTTAAACAAACACCTCAAGCCTCACAAACGAGGAACGTTGTTATCTTGCTGTTCTGATTGTTTTACATCTTACAATAGAAAAAATCTGTTGTCATTTTGATTAAAACTTAAAGCGATGAACATGAAATACAAACGTCTGTTTAATAACTTATTGTGTGCAGATTTGCAGAAAAGTTTTATAACTTTATAGTTTCTAATGCAAGATAATGACTGACTGTAAATTTGAAATATTGTCATGCATTAAATTATGTTAATATGAAAACAAAAGATAATGACTGACTGTAAATTTGAAATATTGTCATGCATTAAATTATGTTAATATGAAAACAAATTTAATAAAGATAATGACTGACTGTAAATTTGAAATATTGTCATGCATTAAATTATGTTGATATGAAAACAAAAGATTATCGATTTTAAGGGAGACTCAGGCAAATTAATGACAAAAATATCAAAATGATCTTATGTACCCAAATCAAGCTAAAACGACTTTTTCTTTATATCCCGGCATGAGTTTTTGTATAAATTCTAAATATGTTGGGTTTGAAGCATAAAAATATCTTCTTATGTTGAAATAAATTTAGACGCCAACAGAATCACCAAGTAGTTTTAAAACAAGTCAAGTGACTTGAACAAAACCCTGTATGTTACAATAACAGATAGTGTGGATATTTTATACTTGAAACAAGTCTAAGCAATTTATTTGACATGTTCATTAACGTTTCCAGAGTTCACTGTGAAATTGTAACGCTCTAACCTGACCCTCGCGGGTCAAGTTAGGAAACCGACAATTTATTCTTTAATAGAAGAAAAGATTCTGCTCCTGTGACTGCCTAGTGTATTTATTTTGAGGACATACAGAATAATGAATGAAAAATTTAAAACGAAGAAATTAAATTTTACCTGTGTCTCTCTTTAAATTAAAATGTAAATGAACTAAGTCGATGCTAGACGTAAGTAAATTTTTATATCATATCTGAAATGTAATTAAATCGGGCATTTGAAAACAATTTAAGCAATAGCTTTGATGTATTGGGGGGAAGTTTTTATTACTTACAATATATATCAAACTACTTCCATCGAAATTAAATAATTTCAACATTTGACAATATCAGTAAAACATATATACCTTAAATATTTACATAATAACAAAAAACGTGACACTTAATACTTTTGTATCACTTACGAAACGCACGATTAGTCGAATTATTTGTTAGTTTATGTATAATACTCTACACTTCTACTAAACCATTGTCTCTTGAGGTTGGAAAACATTGTTACGCAGTTTGTATTAATTTTGTATTTAATTTAATGTTACAAGATTTGTAATGGGAGATAAAAGTACAATAATATATATTGAATACCATTGAGTGCAACTATTCTAAAGCATCCATCAGGGTCAAGAGAACATTCAACTTTGATAAACTAGATGAATTAGAATGTTATCATCAATTCCCTATGAGTTCATATCAAATAAGCTATATTCTGTGTAAATTAATTTTGTAACAGCCTATTTGGCATGGCTTTTTGGTAAGTTCTGTATGTTACATAATTAAGTTATTGACTGACGTTTTCATTCTTTAAACGAAAAGTAAATTAAGCAAAAACTATGAATATACTCGTAATCATGACAATTTGTAATTTTTAATAGAAATAATAGATTATAGAGCCAGAAAGTAAAATGATCATCATAATTGCTTTTGATACAGATTAAACCTATACACAGTATCTAATATTTCATTATTATTTTCACTTTTATCTCGCTTAGACATTGCATTGCTTCAGATTATTATTTTCATTATCCTTTGATACATAATTTTACATATTTGTTTAAACAAATAATCCTGCTCAGAGACGTTTAATTCATCCCTTTTCATGGTGTCATATGTTCTCATATTATACATAATCGCAGTGATAGTCAATTTCATTTAATAATTTTTAATATGTCTGAACTGATCAATGATAGAAAAGTAAGATTAACAGGTAAACAGATATTCTTACATTATTTTTCCGACATTTAAGGACACTCGATATTTTACGTACACTTATTTGCAACTGTATTAACTGTAAATGCCAGTTAGGTCTTACAATGAAATATGGAAGGCAAATATATAATTCAAATTTGTTGGAAATAATATTCAAATATCAAGGACATTTTCTTGTAAATATCATATTTTCAAAGACTTTCTTCCGACATCACCAAACTATAAAATTAATACGTCTTATAAGAATATGTGATTATATCTCCAGTTACAATTATTATTGTAAAGCATATTGGCAAATAGATAATTACTTTTTGAGATGTTTATTATAGATTAGGTAATAGATACATAATCAAGTGCATAATTAGAAATAAAATACAGTTCTATCCGTCATATCACAGACAGGCAAACAAGTTTTATTCTATCCCTAGCACCTGTGGTTATGAATAATTGACATTCTCCATTCCAATACATATTTTATTCGTTTCAAAATGAAGAAGTCAAAATAAAATGTGATTTCTGAACTTTGAGATAAAGTGAAAAGTACTTATTATTTTAACCTACAAAATTGTATGCCTAGGCATAACGTTTTTTTGTACAACAGCAGAGTAATAGTGTTATGATAAAATAATAATTAAACATCGCATATTTCCAACACAATATTTTTCTAAAGATGGATTGGTCGAACTTGTTTCAATTATGCTAATACATGTAAAAAATTCAGCAAGAAATAATGCCCATGTATGACAAAATATTCTCTAGACGATTTTAACTGCAATTTAAAATACTATATTTTGTTAAATCAATACCAACTCACATTACTTAAACTTTATGTTGCCATGTAATACAAAATTAGTTTAATTTAAAGAAACTCAATATAAAGTACTGGATATTAACACTTCTTATAAATTGTCATGACAACTCACTATACTTTACGTCATTCATATATTATACATAAAAAGCTTATAATTACTAAGATTTTAAACCATACTTACAATTAGTGTAATATATTTTCCTTAGTAACGATAACATATTAACAATATAAGATACGAAAAATCTCCTTTAGTTTTTTTCTAGTTTATATTTTGCAACTCAACCATTTTGTTTAAATACACGAAAGAATCAGATAGTGACTTTTTGCATGGCAACCTCATAAATGTACTTCAATTCCATAAAACTGAGAATAAAATCTACATTTTTATTGAAAGACAATGCTACAACAAATCAGCAATTATGTTTGGAGAAATGACTATTCTGGTAAGATTCATTTTAGAGTTTAGCTTTATCATACATTTTTAGTTTGTTATTTTGATAACACTGAGAAACATTATTATTGTTAATTATTACATGTACCAAGAATGCAAATATAAGCAATTTCCCTGATAGTTCCATGCAATATGCATCATTTCTTACTTCAGTTTATGTCAAAATAATTGCGGTTTCAAATTGATAAGCTATAACAAGACATCTGTTACATCATTCGTTAAATTCCGTTCAAAATTGATATGATTTGTCATTTTCCAAAGGTTTTCTTTTCTGTTATTGTCAATGCTGAAAATATTTCACTTGAAAGAATACGTTTACATAATTTTGCCACGTGGAATGTCGGGAATTGTACTATGTGACAATATGTTATGATAGTTGACTTCCACTGACTTCCACATGGCAATAACAATATCTGCTCTATAAATCCAGATGTTTTAATTTACAGAATACTGAGTGTATAAAATTTTATTAACAAAATAAATAAAAATAAGCACATACAGTTGTTCGTTATTGAGTGTAAAGTAACGATTCGACCAACTATCGAGGTTGTAACCTCATAATGATTTGCCATACCTTAGTGACGATTTGCCCAATTTTACTGACAATTCGCCCCAACTTTTATAAACATTCTGGAATATTGTTACTGAAAAATATTAACAAAATAATTGACTATTTATCTGTAAGTGCGAAAATTTTAGCATCAAGCGAACAGACTTCTTAATGTGATTTATAAGAATGAGAGAAGACAATATGCTTTAACTTCCGGGAGGAAATTATGCTTTCGTGTCATTTAGCAAAACAAAGAGAACATTCAACCTCGTTCAACTGAACAAAGAAGAAGGTTCTTATTAAATATTATAGTCTACAGAGATTTTTCTGCAAGATTTCTTTCTATTGAGTGTGTAAATAATGAAAATAATTGCTTTTTAGCACGATTTTATAAAATGTTACATTTCACGGTCATTGTTTGAATTGTTTACAGTAAGTTTTTCAGGAACATGATATTAAACGAAAAGAAATAATTAAGATTTATTACTTTATTAAAAATGTTTTGACAGGAATAATGTCCACATATTACTTAAAGTCATGTAAATTAGAAGCCATAGAAAACGGTAAATTATAATTTAGTTAAATCAATTATTACTGACATCTTAATTCAAGGAAGGCTGTTGACAAAAGCATCAATATAGTTTGTCTCTCCTTTGCATAATCTACTACGTTACTAATGAAGAAACCAATGTAAAAAGGAGAAGATAATTCATTCAACATGTTTACGTGTCACAACAGTGGTCCAAAAAAATCCCGGTATCCGGTACGCCCGGGGTCGTATAACAATTTTTGTCAATAAGTAGGCCCTAATCATATTTCAAGCTTAAGTTTAAATCGACATAATTGCCATCATATATATTATAAAATTAATCAATTAAAATATTTAGTGCCATAAAATACTGCAAATATAAAAACCAATGCAGTTTATTCGTTTCTCTCTATGTTTGATACGCCCTGGATTCCGTGCGTTCCGGATCACTGGTCGCGATACTGACCTATACTATCACGTGGTACTAGATAACAACCCGTATGAAGGAACTCCATAGCATAAAACTGAAGGTATATCCCGTTGGCGGCAAAACAAACTGTTTGTTTTCAAAGCAAAAACATTAAAATATGAACAATTTGAAGTGTCATTTTTATTTCTTTAAACTATATAATAATTTTGAGGAGGGATTTTGAAATATTAGTATGACAGTTTTTCTGTTACCTTCTGGAGTCCTGCTGCTTTAACGTCACTATAAGAACATTGTGCTGTAAATCGTAAAAGTTAGAATGGAGTACATAAAACAATATATAATAATAATGATAATAATATTAATAATAATAATATATATTGCAACACTTACAATATTATTATTTCTTCAGTATCAACAGATGTTTTAATATTACAAACGTCTGCTTTCTTATAATCTCCCGACTTCAATTAAGTATTAGAAATGTAAGTTCAAACAATCCAATCATTTATAAAAGAAAAAGAAAGAAAAAAGACCAAATACTCATTGCAATTTGATATTGTGATTCTAACAGCTCATTATTAAAGTGTCAAAGTTGGGTTTTATTGCAATAAGAACTCATTGCAATTTTTGAGCTGTACTTTATTCCCTGAGGCTATTACCCTCGGTTAAATTGCGATAAGAACCCTCTAAAAGGCCTATTCCTGTGGGTTGTGAGAGCTTTATTGTATTCCTTGAGGCTATCACCGTGCGTGGGTTTATTGCGATAGGAACCCTCTGAAAGGCCTATTAAAGTGGGTTGTGTGAGTTTTACTGTACTCCCTGAGGCTATGATCGTGAGTTTAAGAACCCTCTAAAATGCCTTAAAGTACACCTGTATGCAAAATTTAAACAAACTTTATCGTACGGAAATCGAGTTATGGCCACTTTTATGAACTGACGCTAGGGTGTATGAGGGCCTTTTTTCAGAAATGAGTAACCTTTAAATAATCTGCAATAACATTCAAATGAAAAACGTTTTCCCATTTATTTTTGGTAAGAAACAAATAGTACTATTCAGCTAACAATCAACATAAACAAAATTATGGTTTCTACTCAAAATTTATGAAATATGTATAAAAATGTTACCCTACCCCACCCATTTTTAACACGTGTTGACCATTTTCTAACTTAGGAAGCCTAATTTAAAAATCCTTAAAATTTACCCGAATGAGTGCCTGTTTTCAAAGTTTCCCTAAATTTTTAAAAAAGTATATTGGTTGATCTTGAAAAATATTTAACACTTTTACCGTCTAGTTTTGATTTTTTACACTTTGAAAATATCAGGTACCATATTTATTACTAGATTAAGTATTATTTAGCCAATAATAACCTATATAAATTAAAAAATAAACACTTTTTTCTACCTAAAGTGGATAGAGAGATACATAAATAATGTTAAAAGAAAATAAAAGAAAAAAAAGTTGACCCATCTGAGGTTTGAATCCATGGCCCTCAGTTTCAATGTAGTTAACAGTAGTTCTAGCCTATTTGAATACTCTTCAAAGCGGAGGTAAGGCATTAGGATGGTAATACATTATTAAGTCAAATAAACGCCATATAACCAAATATGCGCAATATAGTTAATACAACACAAAAATAGTGGCCTCAGCAGAATATTTTTTCACTCATGAGATGTTATCGGAACCTTATTAACATACAATTAAACCTTTGACATGACAATCTGAAAATTGTATTGTCAATCGTTGGAATGAGATGCTGCAAAAAACAAACTATACTTCAAGAATACATTTCCCATATTGCCAAATGCTGTATGTTTTTGTGAATATGTTCGTGATCATGTTTGTCCCTGGTGAGTTATGTTTTATTGCCAATGTCCATTATTGTTTTCCGTTCTTTCAGTTATTATCACATAGCCAATAGCCGTCAACATAAGTACTGTACAGTCTCTTGGATTATATGTATATTTTCTTGTTAATTTTCAATGTTTCCGATAATCTGCACAAAACATGCGCACTTGAATTGAGAAATTGTTTACGCAGACCATGGTTTGTTGGAGTGAAGAATAAATATTTTTGAGGAGCGCATACTTGTATTTTTACAGGTAAATATATTTTTGCAGACGGTGCAATGATAA
Organism: Ruditapes philippinarum; assembly: GCF_026571515.1. Lineage (NCBI taxonomy): Eukaryota > Metazoa > Mollusca > Bivalvia > Venerida > Veneridae > Ruditapes > Ruditapes philippinarum. Next base: position 60,712 of record NW_026857203.1, read on the forward strand.
TTCATATTTGCACTTGAATTAAGAAATTGTTGGCGCAGGCCACGGTTTTGTTGGAGTGAAGAATACCGGAAATATTTTTTAAGTAGCGCAAACATGTCTTTTACGGACCCCTTAACCACAGGTTCAGAACTAAAAGCAGAGTAGACGAACCCCTTTGTTTCTTTTGAGTTGCGATAGTTAGCAATCAGCGGGAGACCGTGACTAAATATAGTTCAGAGTTCAATTAACATTTCTATATAGCCCCAGAAATTCAAAGACGAATTTAAATATAACAGTGGAGTATGTCAAGGTTCGGCACTTTATATTTTTATAGGAGAATATGTGAAGCAGGAGGATAGCTCAGTCGGTAGAGTCGCGGAACGGTATAACGCGCGTCCCGGGTTAGATTCCGGTCAGTCTGCACATTTTTCTAATCCTGTAACACTAACAATAATATTATTTTTCAATGTCTGTTTTTATAATATTGCAAACATCTGCTTTCTTATCATCTTCCAACTCCAATTAAGTATTAGATAAGACATTCCGATCTAAGTCCAAAACATTTCTAAAGAATCCAATCGTTTATTAAGGAAAAAACAATATACCCGAAATTCAATACAATTTGTTTTTTTTTTTAATTCTTAAAAATCATTATTTAAAATCGATTAACTTTTATCTTTGTTTGTTGTTGTAATTGCATTGCTAAATTTACAAACTTGTATAGTTTTTGTTTCATTTCTTTCTATTTAAATATTTTCCACAGTATTTGTCAAAAGCTTACCATTTTACATACAAGTACGATTTTCAAATTCCTTGTTCCAGTAACGTGTAAAAATCGTATAATTTATAAATGAAATATTTCATTTTTGAAAAATTAAAATTTTGACCTTAATGAAGCATAGATGATTATACAAGTACATTTTTCAAATACCTCGCTTTAATAACGGTGTATGGATCAAATTATATTTTGTTGAAATATTTCATTATTGAAAAATTATATTTTGATCAAAATTAAGCTTGGTTGATTAAGAGGTTGTTTTATAAATATATTCGCACCCCTATGTCATTAAAAGGCAAAACTTTTTGGGCAGGTGTACATTTAGAATGAATAAGCACTTTGCACTCCTGATTTGATTGTGATTGTAAGGCGTATCAGTTTGAACTACAAGTAGCAAATGAAATTGACAAAACTATGAAAATTCATGTTTGTATCGATATATTTCTCATAGATTATTCAACAATAAAGAGGCCTTAGTATTATCAATGTAATTCATTTCATACATAGTTTTTTTTTAAACACTTTATGCTCACATAGTGGAATCTGATCAATTGTCTTGTTATTTGTTTTCGGTTTGACTATAAGCGAACAATGTGCCTTCGATTAATAGAGAAGCCTTTCGCGAAAAGCAATTTTATTCTATGATAAACTTAAAGCTGTATAAGTAGAAGTTCGCTTAATTTACCTTCATAAACCGTACCATTAAAGAGGCGGCTTACAGCGTCATTTTCAATTTTGTTAGTATCTTAAGAGGCTGTGTATAACAAATCGTATATACATTCACATGATTTGCATTCGTGATTTAAAGATTTATTCTTGGTGGTCATTCCTCTTTTATGGAAGATGTTATTGTCCTTTTTAACAATTGCTGTGAATAGTCTATCATTATACAGCATCTTCAAGATAACATCTTACTCACTTGTGTCTTTCAATTTAATTTTAAGACAAGTATAACACCATTTTTCATCATTTTCTTGGGTAATTGAGCAGGACATACTTGTTTGCTTACCGGCAAATAATTACAGACCAAACTCTTATAGAGAAGCAGTGAAAATACCAATCAATAACTAATAATGTTACAAGATCAATTGTTGGTGATCCCAAGAAGACTTGAAGGACAATATTATTACTGAAAAGGAAGAAAAATGACAGTAATGAAAACAAAGTGTTAGAGTTTGAGACTTGACATTCTTAGCTCCTAAAACTGTTCTACACTCAGAATAAAAAGAAAATACTACTGGTAAACAGAAAACATAAAAAACTGATCACTCTATCATATGTAGGTCAATGTTCATATGCAACTATCTTTGGGAAACAAACATAATTGCACTCTGAATGAAACTAACCAATTACATGTATATGTGTAGATGATTTTATTAATATAAAATTGGGCTATAGCAGACCGTAAATATAATTATAAAAATGCAATATACAATCATTGACATTGTATCTACTTTAGTTGGTCTTAACCTGGTAATAAATACGTATTAATTTTCAAAATGCACGATGGCGTTAAACAAAATGATTGCAAAAGAGAATGTAAACTAACGATTGATTAGTTTGTTGTAAAGATATATTCAGCGTCCTGTTTATTTCATTAAAAAATAATCGTGCGGATTTTATAATAATTTGAATACAAAGTGGAATCGTGGTATGTTTCTAATTGCTTCTTTATAAGATATGCTTTGTGACACGAACGAAATTAATCATTGTCTTGAACTAAACTTGAACACAATATAGGAATTAGATCATGCGCAATGGGTAAAAAGTTCACTGTGCGCAATAGCTTATGTCTAAAGAAATTCAAAATAAAATTGAAGTTTACATAGAAAAAAGAGTTGCTACCTAAAAGGAAGGCAAGAACCAGTTAGAAACCAAAGTTTTAACCCGATGAAAGTTTGATGAGTTTTTCGAAAGCACTTAATACTGTTATGATTTAATTTACTACAAAATACACTGTTCGGCGATGTGTCAGTTAGTTTCGTTACTTGGCTTTCATATATATAACACAGTTTTGAAAATAAAAATTGTTATGACAATAAAGTTTTTAAGGAAGGATCGATTTGTCCAGTTGTATATTTCAACAAGAAACATCGCTAACGAGGCATTCAGAGGTCAGTGAAACACGCTTAAAACAGATAAATAAATTTCCCTACAAAACCTTTTGCACTTCAATAGCTTATATAGAGTTGTTTGCCCCATTTATAACATGGCCAATGTCCGATGTCCGGAAGATTCAAATAAGAGGCTTCCGGCAAAACATCTCCTAGCTCTTTTGACCATTAATTAGCACGTTGTTTTCCATATCAGTAAACAATACGGTTTATATCTTGGGGTAGATGTGACTTTATAGTTGTGACAGAAGTTTTATTCATATTTGTGTAAAGCTCTGGATATCATCACAACGCAACAAAAATAATGGTAGATTACAATTACAATGTGTACAATAGTTTGTATTACATCAGATTATTTTTTTCTTTTGTTCTGAAATACATATGGGTTTAGAACTTAAGTTCATGTATGCTTTAATGACTTCACGATGCCCGTCGACGGCTGTTGAAAATACAGGCAATAAATTATGGTGATTGTCTTTCTGTGTTTGTTTATTTGACAAAATAAATCAATCAAAATACCAGGTGGATTTACAGTTCTGCTTGTTTATAGTCCTTTTTCAGAATTTAACAAAATAACATTTGAGAAAGATATATAAAAATGCCTATAACATAACTTTACACATCAACACCCTAATTTATAACAAAGCATTACACCCTGTCCAACAGAGCATTCTTTTCCTGAAGCTAATGGTGTTAGATGAGGTATTGCTGATGATGATATCAGTAAAAAAACGGTTTTTTTTCCCAGACATGAAAGGTCTCCAGCAGCTTTGAAAGCTCCTACATATAAATAAATCATATTTAAAGCTTACATTTTATTATGTATGCTAAATAAAGGGTTTATTAAAGAAAAATAGTATTGCTTTAAATTCATAGGTATTAGTTTTGATGATTACTTTGCAGTTTAGAAATAAATCGAATAATATAAATAAATACTTTTAGGTTTAAATTAAAAAAAAAATAATAAGAAACTTATCTTCTGACATATTAAACCTGGAAAAAAATTCATTATTACTTAATATTCATTATAATGTAGACTGGTTATATATCCTGTAAACAAAGACAGAGAGGATTTTATAATTATTGGGTAATTGTCCACGGAAGCAAATTAGGAGTTAGGAGAGGCCGATCGCCTCTGAGATTTGACCAAAATGTGTTACACTCGGCCTATTTACCAAACAGAACAAATGGCTTAGCGAAATTGAAGAATATGACCCTTTAAAGAATCAATTTCACGTTATGTTTTTTTGTTTTTTGTTGTTTTTTTAAATTGTTTTTTTGTTGTAAAATTGTCAACTTTTGCAAACAGTGAAGTCATTCTTTTTTCAAAATACATAACGATATAAAAGTGAAATATACCCTTTGTTATTATAACGCTTATATGTGTTGTTAAAGTGCAAATACTCTATGCTTCATAGATTCTGAAACCTTTATACATTTCAACTAGCTATTATTTATTAATACTGTGTTATAGTGTAACAACAATATACGGACTACTAATTTAAAATAAGTCCAAAATGAGATATAATTCGACTGAAAAGAGAAATAAAGTCAATTTGGTAGACTAAGTGCTTATGTTAACAGCTAGTTTGTTCTAAAAATTTGCTTCTTTCAACGACTGGTTTGTATATAAAATGATTAATTTATATTAATTTATATTACAAATGTAATGATAAATCTTATAGGGTAGGTTTTACCTTTTAATTGCATATATCAGTTTGAAAGATAACATCGAAATAATTTTACCACATACATGTACCATATACATTCGTACAAACTCTTACGTTGCAAAAGTTGTTACAGTAAGTATAACATTTTAACTATATCTTTTTGTTTTATTAATCAATAATTCTTTAACAAATTTTGATTAGTTATGTAGTTTTATAGGAACTATGGATACATTGTTTTTACTTTTCTAACCACATAATGTACATAATAATAGTGGCAAGTAGTTTCTTGTGTGAACCATTTTCTTGTCTCTTATGATTCCTAAATAGAATGGTTGTGTACATGTTTGATGACATTGTTTGTATATTTTATATTCTTTGTTTACATGGATGAGACTTGACAAAATAAAATGTTTCGCAAAAACTATGTGATAAACAGGCAAAAATTTGTCACAAGACCATGATTGCTTTTGTTCAGATATTCCTTCCAAACATTCGTACTTCATGCATTGCAACATAATTATAGAAATTCAATACACTGTCTGTATAAGATGTTTAAATGTTTTATTCAAATTATGCCCTTTTTTCAGAAGCTTAATAGGTTATAAATTCAAATGCGCGAGAAAAGTCTTGCAAAACAACATTCGAAAGTTAAGAGTTTTGTCTTAATAATATGTTTTTGTTTTTTTTAAATCAAAATCAGAAAAAGTGTTAAATTTGGTTTTCATGCCGCCTACATGATAAAAAATAAGAAATCTATGTTATAATAGAATAAAGAACAATGTTTTCCAATAATTACTTTCTTATAGTTCTTGTAATATAAAACAAACAAGCGAAAAATAAGGAGAAAAACAAAACGAAAGAAAACCCAAAACAACATAAAAATTATTTAATTATATTCCATTCCGTGGGAGTATAATAGTATAATATTTGATGAACTAAAACAGATCAAAACTTCTATCTTAGAACTAAATTAAATGTATTTCAAATTCTTAATATCCATTGAATTTCTCTAATTCAAAAAAATCATATTCACTTTTGGGTTATTATACGAGTGATAAGACTATTATTTGCTTTCGAAGTTGTTATTGAAATGGAATTTTAATCAGTTCTCTATGATTAATTTCTATCTAACTTACTAACAAAGAATAATTGTTGTTGCTAAATATTACTACCCCTTTTAATGAACGCAATTTATGACATTCAAACAAAGCTTGTCTTAAAAAAATAAGCAAAACTGTTACAAATTATACCAGTATAGAACACGTATTTAGCTGAGTAAGTTGTAAATTGGAGTTATATTTATATTCACGCAACTGTGTTGTGTCGAATTTACTTTTAATACTCCTTTGCACTTTTTTAATTTTTTCTTGAGGTAAATAATGAATTTTGTTGCCTTCAAACTCCTGTCTGTGATGAAACGTCTTAGAAATATACATTCCATTTAATCAAATGTTTTATTCTCAAATTGCAGGAAGCGTTAAAGACTAAGTCTAATATTGCAATTAAATAATTAAATTAATAATACTTTAAAATTAATTGCAAGCTTTGAATGATTTCGCAGTACATTATAATGAAATACTAGTAAACAATTAATCAAATAAGTGATTAAATAATTTTCAATGCCTTTGATCTATGCTTGATAACTGATACACTTGTTTTTTTGCGTTGTTGTAGTGAAAATTTCAAATAAGCACTGGATGAATAGCAAACAATTCCAATCAGGGTTGAATGGTGTGTGTGCGCCAGCTGATTGATCGTCCGCGCTGATCGTATTGATAAAGATGTAGCCACTTTACGAAGTGTCTTGTAATATTGAATTCTGACCACTCAGATTTAGGATTGAAACTGTATCTAGGATATTTTGATAATGCTTTTATCTTGCATGAAGCATGTTTAAAAAGGACACTTTTTGGTGCAGACATGAAATATTCGTATAAAAAAAGGTTCCTTTTCAGTGCTTTCACTTATTCTGTTTGTATCTTATCTACATATTGTTTCCTCTCTATGTTACTTCTAGTTTCTTATAGCTCATCGAAATATTAAACCCGGTAGTTGCTTATCAAAGTCATATTTTGAGAATTGTTGTTGTACAGATATCATTAATTCATATTTCCTTTCTATTATATAAATTTCAGGTTCATGACAAAAGTTGAGTTAGATTACTAGGAATTTGCTGGTAAATGCCAACTATTTTTGAGTGTTTTTCTACGTGACAGAATTCACATGGTTCCCGCAGATTGCTGAAAACTGTCATACTATTGTATATTGAATTAAATTGCTGTGTTGCTACTAGTAAAATTATTTATCTTGGACAATACTTTAAGCCTTTAAGCACAGATGACTTTGATTTGCAATTGCTTGGAGTGTTGTCAAAATTGCCACAGACCTTAATGTATATATAGAACAAATTGTGAAAATAATTGTCGTCTGAGGCCGAATTGACACATCAAGCATGCTACTGATATGCACCCCAAAAATTCTGTTGGAACTAGGTACTAAGAGATTCACGTTCATAGATAAACATTAGTACCAGAGAAGCAAGGTAACTGATGCAATACATGCAATTAAGTTTAATCTGCATGACGGTACAAAAGTATAATCTGCATTCACATAGCATATGTTTTCGAATCAAACAATATCACTAAAACCTGTTTTAGATATTAGAGTTTATCAACATTGTGCTGTTACTCCTTAACCATTGCATTATGTTACAAGTCAAGTCAAGTCAAAAGATTTATTCAGTAAATAAAGGCCACCGGCCCAAAATACATGTCATACAAAATATGATATTTAACATTATAAGGTTGTGTCGTTTACAAGTTTTGACAAATTCTCATTACATCATTACATTTAAATACTACTGTGCTATAGAGATCATGAGATGGTTAATATAAGATGAAAGTAATTCATAAAAATTATGTAATTCAGTTCCGGAATTATACCAGTTTAGTAAATAGGTATTTCTAATTTCTAATTATTTGTAACAATGAAAAAAGCATGATATTCACAGTCAATGTGATAAGTGAAATGATTTTTAAGACAAATGTTCTTAATCATCTAATCGTCTAAAAATATTTTTTTTAAAAATCATTTAAAGAATTGAAGAGAACAGAACAAATCAACACATCTTTGTCCTGATTTTCATGAACATTTCAAAATTACTTCAATGAGTTTGAATTGATATATATCCTAAAATAAAATAGATAAGAGAATAACTCGGTATGTATGATACTCATAATCATTCAAACGTACGAGATCATTCTTTGCCTGTTAAAAGCATTTACAAATAATACACGGAACATAAATCGGAATCTATCCCCTAAATGACACCAAAAAAATAGTTACATGAAATATTAGCAAATAAAAAAGTTATGCTGTTATTGGCATGCACATGTAAAGCAATGCGGCGCACGGTATAATTTAAACACTGACGTTAACGACGTCACAAGCGTATTGTCTTAACGGAGCAGTTTTTTTACTCATTCACGAAGTAGGCCAATACGTGTTCCACATGTTGTTGATGGCGGCGGATCGAAGGCCTATATACATCTCTGTACAAGTTGATATCATATTGTATTGTAATAGAATGGATGATGATAAAGAGCTCCTGTAATGACGAAAACTTCTGTTATTTCCTTCTGTAACGTGATTGCTGGACAAATCGCACATGCAATAAACAATATCATGCCTTTTATTGATATAATGTTTGTCTTGATTTTCATGAACATTTCAAAATCACTTCAATGAGTTTGAAGCGCCATATTGTAAAATATACGCATCATAAAGCACCTGATGTCAGCGCAAATTTACGCACTGCACAGGGTGTGCGTTACCATGGTTTTTAAATTAACTGTTACGGACAAATGTTCCGTGTATGTTATTAAAGAATATGTAATTATTTGGAGAACATAGTGAGTAAAATATACAAATGTTTGAAATGGACAACCATCTGATATTCTATCTTATTTATCAAGATAAGTGCTTTGTTGTTTTCTATTTAACATCCTTAAGCATAATTCTAGTTAAAACTTGCTCGACGAGCTCAAATGTTGTGATAATTATTTCTATTCAGGGGAGAGATATGCTGATGGTTAAGATGCCTTCAGTTCAAACCGGGTGCCTTCATCTCCACCCTGGGATTGTTGCTTCGAAACAAATTCAAAATATATCATATTTCCTCAAATAAATCCAGTTTTACCACATTCAAGCTACACAAATATATTTGATAAACATGTAAATTTTGTGTTTTTTTATTTCTATTTGATGTCTTGTCATAAAGTTAAAGACTAGAATACAATTTTTTTCATACCCCTTTAAAAATATTTTAAAAACAATTGATACTCTAAAACTCTATTTGTATTTCCTTTTTGTCTGGTCGAGTTTCTATGAAAAGACCGTAGATGATTTTGTCTTTCGATTTTTCAAATAAGTAAATAATCATTTCAAAGAATGGAAAATGTGCAACACTAAAGGATTCATTTGAAACATCTGATATATTAATATATTTGATGATAAAAATGTTAATTGAAAATGTAAGAAATCATAGCCTCATGCATGATTCAAATACAAATTATTATTTTTTGATTTAATAAGTTTTCAAATGAATGTGATGTACACGTTCAATATCTATTTCCATTTCTAGTTTACACTTTTTTGATACCATAACTAAAAATTGACACACAAGCAAGAACTTCTAAAATCTAAACTGAGTCTCATTCATTAGAACAAATTTTATCTAAATTCAATGATAAAAAACAAATAAAGTATATTTATTTAAAAAAAAATGAAGAAATATATCACGTAACAATTATTTCCGATCTATGCAAATGAAGAAAGCAGGGAAAATACTAAACTGTATAATTTTGTCGCATAAAACATTAGGGATTGGAGTTAGGAAAATTAACAAAACAATTTTTTGGCTTAAGGGACGATAAATATATTACTTAAAGATATTAATACGCCTTTGGCAATGTGATTTAAAATCACAACTTTTTAGCCCTTTCCGTCAGTCTTTGGATAAGGACCTCGAACACAATAGTATAAATACACATAACGGATACGGTAATTCGGTCTTATCTACGTTTAGAAACTAAACATGTAAACAAATAGTTATTGAATGAATACTGGGAGTTGTTTTCCCAATAGATCAAGTAAAAGTCGTTGGCATGTTGGCATTAAATCGGATTTGTTTAAAATTGTACATCAGTGGGTATATTTAAATTAAAATTGGTTGTCAACATATTTTCAATCTAAATTGTACCGAACAGGCTAAATTTTCCTTTGGATGTCAAATATATACATTTGTTTTACATTGTCGAAGATCAGGCTTTACATCTGAAACAAGATGGTAGAACTACTTTCAATACGTATTAACTGCGAAAAATAATAGCCGAGAATGTTCCGATTGAGTGATAAATTCTATGTAATATAACGTACATAACTTCAATAATCGAAAATACTTTCCTACCCATTTAACCTTATAAATTTATCAACGAATAATCTCAAAAATGAGGCACATAAAAATCAAATGGTGCTATAAATTTAAGCTTTAATCACCTTGTGGAAGTTATTTCATTATCACAACATTTTGATGATATAGTGTAGAAGTTTTAATTTATCTTATTTTACTGATGCGTCAAAACTTACAGAATTTATTTCCACGTGGTATTTCTTTTTTATCTTTTATTGTCAACGAAATGACTTTTAATTAGTTAAGGCACGTATGAATATAATGTTAGCAGACACATTTTCTATATGATTGCAAGAAATATTTTGATAGAAAATGAATAAATAAGCCAGCCAAATCATTTTACAAATAGTTATAAAATTGTTCCAATGGCTCATCTATTTATATTTGTAATACAACAAATATTGAAAATAATATGCTATGTGTTAGAAAAAAATATTGAAAATAATATGTTAGATTTAATATACGTGTCGTGTTCCTATACAGAAAAAAGTACTGGAATATAGAACAAAATATGAAGATGTTAGTTGTTTTTATAAATATTTTTAAAGCCCATCTGTAATCTTTGGTTTGATTTCATGAATTACTATGAATCTTTAATGGTACATAGAGATAAATATGGTTAAATATCACTGTATTTTGGATAATAATTGCTATCATCTGCAATCAGTACTTGACTGACATTTGTTCCTTCGTTGTTATATACATATGACAAATCACATTCATTTGAATACAAGTTTGTGCGTATCAAAACTACAGAGTAACAGAATTAAATATCTCAAGACTCCTCCCATTTTAATGGGAAGTGGGTGTGGCCTCAGTTCGATGCTGAACAATAGTTTGTACATGCAGGCTTAAAACGTGTATACATAACTATAAGAATAATTGTCGATTAGATAATATTATATGGGTATGTAAAATGTAAGGGTAATTTGTACAAAAAAAGATGTATTGTGTTTCGTAAGTTATACAAGAACTTTCCATTACGGATTTACAGATAGATTGTTTCCTTAGTTATCTTGAAGTTATTAAGAGAATAGTAATTCCAGTTTTCATTAGTTACTAGTGGGTTCGATACTATAAAATAACATAACGTTTAGAAAAAAGATTCCCCCAGGGCCACTATTTTTAAAGCATCTTAAAGAGACTTGAAATGCTTTTAGAATATAGATCAGAAAAAAAGATATCACATTTAAAAATGCCAAAGCTGTTTTAACCGTTAATGACAAGTGTTTGATAAAAATGCGTTTGTTTACGTTCGGGGAGCTTTTTTGTTACTGTACATTTGTTACATTTGCCAGAAAAAAAGTGTGCTAATGGTATGTAAAATGGTATGTAAAAACCAAGATGAGAGACGTGTTCCTTGTCACGTACAGTCAATTACTTTATATTTCATATGATAGAAGTGCACAATAAACATTTCATGCTTTTAACAAAAAGGCAATTTTACAGTATTTGTCATAATATATGTAGAAAAGAAAACAAATAAATCTTCTACGATTTTATGTTGTAACCACTCAAAACGTTTTAATGTTAAACTCATAACCTGAAAGTACTTTTAAGTTTTGATCAGCTGGGTGGAACGAATATAGTTTATATGTCGCAAGGTAGATGACCATCTTATATATTCATTGTTTCTTCGACAACCCTAGTCTGTGATTGTATTAGACGTTCAATCTTTATTCAGATATAATTCTATATAAATTTTACAAGACGAATACATTTTAATCATCTGTTTATGTACCTTCTCCAACCATTAAATGATTAACTTACATTACCGCAATTCATGAACTATTTATCCAAGAAAAAATTCCTTTAAACAAAACATCAATGGTGTACGTAATGGCGGTATAGGACCACGAACAGAATTCGCTAATCTAGAGTTGAATAGCAGGTACATACGTTGCAAAAAAATAAAATATTAAAAAAAATGTTTCTTTATAAATAGTAGGATCAGTTTATTTTATTTATACGACGTTAGATTCGACGTAATTGGGGAATTTTTTCGAAAATAAAAGTTGTAATTTTTATTTGCTTTTTTCTATATTCTAAAAAAAGAAAACGAATGACTTAAAAATTGCCGTTTTTTGATCCCATGGATAATTTAGGTGTTTTTTTAAGTCACTTTAACTAAAAAAAAATTTTCCAACAAAAAATGAATAAATAATTAATAGAAATTGCAGATCTTTTTTAATTTCGTATCCAAATGCATGTTTTAAAAACTTTTTCTTTAAGTTCCAAGTTTTACTGTGGGTAATCGGCGTTTTTGATAAAAAAAAGTTTAAAAGAGAGAAAATTTTAGGGAAGCGAAAAACTTTTTTTTTGAATTTTTTTTTATAAAAATTTTTTCATTCCAGACAAGGAACAAACAGCGCCTGATTTTTGTCTTGCCTGCAATTTGTACTAGTTTTTTTTTTTCCAGAGAAAAAAAGCAAATAGAATTCATTGTGATAATGACATAAAAAGTGAAGTCACGTGGTTTCATTATATTTGAAAGCAATGTCAATTTACTCTGTTGTGTAAAATCAATATAAATGACAGCGTAATTGTGACAATCCGATATATTTTAGGGTTTTATTTAAAATTTCGAGACTTATCTTTTTAAGGTTTAAAGAGGTATATTTATTCAGATCGCTTTGGTAAAAAGAGAGATGTTGTAAATTTTCATTCGTTGGAATGCGTTAATGACGTGCACATATGAGAAGTAGCAATCATTAAGTGACATGTTTCACATTTGTTGATGACAATGCATACTTCATGTTCATTGCATGTTTTAAGATTACATACTTTACGCAAAATCTGTGAATAGCATTTGAATAATTTAGATATTCACAGATCGGTGAATCTTTACATTGCATTACGTCTTGGTAAGACATGAAAAATCACTTTTCGAGATTCAGAAATATATGTATCTTGTAAAATACCGTCCGGTATAGAGTACATCAAAATATTGTTTTATTACAAATCGTAATGGTAATTAAGTCGTTTAAATAGATAATGATTCGTTAATGTTCGAGTTTGACTTTAGATATGGTCAAAGCTATAAGTAAACATGAAATATGTTTTAATCCGTTAAAATTGATGTAGATGATTCCTATAGAATAAGTTGAAGTACATTGCTACATTTTGTGTTCATTTATTTTTTTCAGACAGTAAATAGATATTATATTGCGTGTTCATGTCTGCGATGTTTGTATAAGTTGAATGATTTGATTTGACATATTGAAATGAAATATTCAAATAAATAAATAAATAAACAAACAAATAAATAAAAAAAATAAAAAAAATAAATGAATTTATAAATAAATGAATAAAATAAATTAATAATAAAAAGAAAACGAATAAATAAATAAAATAAAATAAAAAAATGAAACTAAATGTCAAAACAACTGTGAAATATTAAATGGGTATCAATTGCCCTTCAGTCTTCACCCTGGCCTTTTCAGAATTTAGCATACATAAATGAAAATGGTAGACATAATATTAGAAACTTTAGCAGATACGTCTGGTAACAAACTATTCAAGACTTTGTTAAATTGTTTGTTTAATGCTATAAAAGTAAAAGCAATATGCCTTAGCTACAGAAAGGAAAGGATTGTAACTTGGTGCCTGAAATATACTGCAAGAAACATCTAGGAACAGTAGTTTACCCGAAACAATAACGATAAAGCATCTTAAAATAGGAGTTTTGGGTAATATATATATGAAACATTGTCTTATGCTACGTTTTTGCTCTTGAGGTTAAGTATGCAATTTTCATGTAATTTTGTTTTGATAAATGCATCCAAAGGAATCATTCTTTCTCTAGATTTGAAATCAATCCGACATTGTAAAACAAAACCTCAGGTGCCGCAATAGCTTGAACATGTTTATTTATCATATGTTTTTTCTTTCTTTTAAAGTTTTTCTACTTTATTTGAATTACAGCATTGTATGTTTCAGGCACCATTTGACACTACACAACCATAAAAAACACATTTGTCGATACAAACTAGCTGTTTCATTTTAACATCATCATTGCATTGTGTTTATTTCAAGCATTCTTGAGACAATTAAAGATAATGAAGATCGTTTCAAACGTAAATTAGATTTAGACGTCACGTTATATCAAGATAGAAAATCTCTTCTTTCGCGAAATTGAATCGGCTGAACTACGTGATATAAAATGAAACAAATTGACAAAAATCAGAAACCTTGGTGTACAATATTGCATGAAACAATCGCAAATATTTCCTTTCTGTAATAATATTGAATCGCATGGCTGGAAAAATCATCATCAATCATTCTATTGATATCAAAAACCATTATGCGAATATAAAGTAAGAAAGCCCCACATTGGGTCATTATTTAAAGCTAATTCGGATTTTTTCGTTGACAATTTGTCTTATTGTATTTTTAGCTGCTGTGTTTTAGATGCATATATAATAAATGAGGGTTTGGCTTTATAACCTATTTTTTAGTTGCTCTCTTAAATGCATTTAGAAACATTTTTAAGAAAGTTAAAACCAGTAGAATCGGCACAGATATTATGTTTTTGTTCATTAAATACATCTATAGACTTTTACCTAGAGAATACACAATAACATTCGAAAAACAAAAAAGAACAACTTTTTTCTAAAGAAAGTTTAGCATGATAACGATTCTAAAATACAGATGTCAAAGTATATTATTCGCTACATTCGCTACGGAAATGTTTGCATTTATTATATCAATGATAATTGAATTCAAATATTGAGAATATTTCTGAGAATCAAAAAACTTGTTTCAACAAATTGTAAACAGGTGTTTGAAATGAAACTAATGGTTACACAAAAATATACATATAAAATATGTTTTTGTTCACACATCACCAACATGTGATCATCATTCTCGTGATGCATATGTTTCACATGCACTTTGTGATAAACAGGCGAAAATTTGTCACAAGACCATAATTGCTTTGTTGAATTCCTTCCAAACATTTGAACTTCATTCATTGTAACCTTATTATAGAAATTCAATATATTGTCTGCATAATTTCTCTTAATGTTTAATTAAAAAAGTATACGTTTTCAAAAGCTTAATACGTTATCAATGGGCGAAAAAAATTGGGAAGTTAAGTGAACTCTTATTTATATTTTATTTTTAAATCAACCGATCTAAATCGGAAATAGTGTTGAATTTGGTTCAATATCATGTGTTGATAAAAAATCTATTTTAAAATAAAAATTGAAAATGTTTTCGACCCCTTTTTTTCTCTTTTTCCCTAATAATATTCACTTGTTGCTCCTGTAGTGCCCACCCTCCTCCCCCAAAAATAAATTTCCATTCCGTCGGAGTGTAAAAATATAATATTTGTTGTACTAAAGCAGAAGAAAAAATCCATCTCAGGACTAATGCGTTTCAAAAATCTAAATAAGCATTGAATTTCTGTAATTATTTTTTTTAATTAATTATAGGTTATTATACGGGTGATTTATCTATTCTTTGCTTTTTAAGTTGTCATCAAAATGAAATTTTAATTAGTGCTCTATTATTAATTTATATCGAACTTATGTTTTTTTATACAAACTTATATCTTGACAAATATAACACCCACTTTTATTGAATGCAATTTATGATAGAAACTGATCCTCTATTTAATCAAAGCTTGATATAAAATATAAAAAATAATAAATAAATATATAAATAGAAATGTTGAGCAAAACTGTTTAATCTGAAACCAGTTTTACAATATGATGTAAATTGGAGTTTTACATATATTCATTCCCCTGTGTTGTTTCGAGTTTACTTTTGATACTCGTTTGTATTTTTGTTGTTTTGTCTTGAGGTATTTTAATGAATTGTGTTGCCTTTAAATAGCTATCAGCGATAAAATTTCTTAAAGATATACATTCCATTTAACTAAATGTTTTATTCTCAAATTACAGGAAACGTTAAAGACTATGCAAATATTGCAATTATTGCAATTAAATTAATAAAACTTTAAAATTAATTGCAAGCTTTGAATGATTTCGCAGTACAATATCAGGAAGTTAACAATTTTTTAAGTCAGTGATTAAATGTGTTTTCATTCCATTGCCCACTGATCCATGTGTGATGACTAATACACTTGTCGATTTTGCGCTGTTTTAGGAAAAACAATCAAATAAGCACTGGCTGAATAGCAAACAGTGCAAATCAGGGTTGAATGGCGCGAATGTGCCAGCTGATCAGTGTACGCGCTGGTCGTATTGATAAATAAGCAGTCACCTCAAGAAGTGTCTTGTTATATTGAATTCTGATCATTAGAATTAGAATTGATACAGTCCCTAGTTTTATATATTGATAATGCTTTATCTTGCATAAAGCATGTTAAAAAATGACTATTTTCCGTGCAGACACGAAACAGTCAGTGCTTTCAGTTATTTGTTTTGTATCTTATCTACAAATTGGTTCCTCTCTATCTTATTTCTAGTTTCTTATAGCTCATCAAAATATTAAACCCGGTAGTTGCTTATCATAGTAATATTTTGATCATTGTTGTTGTACAAATATCATTAATTCATATTTCCTTTCTTTTACATAAATTTCAGGTTCATGACTCAAAGTTGGATTCGACTATTAGTTATGAACTTGCAGCAATACCTTTGTAACATAAGAACTGCGAGCATGTCTACTGATAAGCTTCCAAAAATGTATAACTAGATACAAATACATGCACAATCATAAAAAAAATTAGTACCAGAGAAGCAAGATAACTGACGCAATACATCCAAAGTTTAAATTAAATCTGCTTGACTATACAAAAGTATAATTTGCATTCACAGCATATTCTTTCGCATCAACAATCATTTAAACCCGATTTAGATATTAGAATTCACCAGTACTGTGCTGTCTTACTCCTTAACCATTTCATTCTATTACAAATCTTCTTAATCATCTAATCTTGTAGAGATCTTGTAGAAAATAATTTGAATAATTGAAACAAACAGAACAAATTAACACATCTTTGTCCTGATTTAAAGGAACATTTCAAAGATAGATAGATATTCCTAAAAAATGGAGAAGAACTAAACGTACAAGGTACTTTTAATCATTCAAACGTATGTTTTAAGAACATGTAATTATATGGAAAAATAGTGATAAGCCCAAATATAAGCGTCGGACTAGTAATCTAATGATCGCTAGCCGCATGAGTTCAAACCCTGTCAGGGGCAAGTCGTTGATTCATTGAGCAAGAAACTTTACACACATTGCTCAGTATGATTCCAGGAACGAATTCGAAAGTGTGTCTATAAGCTTATAGCTTCCTACACAATCGAACTAAAATAAATTCTGTATAAACCAAATATATAAAATCTGAAAACAATTGTTTGAAATGGACAACCACCTGATATTCTATCTTGTTTATCAAGATAGGTAGATGATGGTTTTGCATGCCGTCACGTCATAACATTAAATTATTTATGGATGCTATTAATACCCTTCTTTTACTTTTTGATCTTCAAAGATGAGTTATGCATATATAAGTAGATACACAATATTTACCCTTTACTTCATTGTATGACACATGAACAAATAGTAGGTGTCAACTACATATTAATAGCTGAACAACACTCAAATTTTTCATTTTTAATTCTGCTCTGAAAAACACAATATTTTGAAGTACATATTTCTAGTTAAAATGATAAGAACTTTTTTACGGGTTATCAATTAATAGTAATAGTAAAGTTTATTTTTTGTAACATAGGCCTCCGGCCCAAAATACAACATAATAAAACAAACAACACGACACTGCAATGAAAATTGCAATGAAGTGTTTATAAATATAAATAGAATATTGGAACATAAATATTGTAAGTCATCTTATATGAGATGATAAAAGAATTTCGTAGATCATCGGGTATATATTACTATATTATTACTTTTATAATGTATATATATTTTATGTACGGAATTGGCGTCTATATTTAAGTGCATGGTAGAGAAAGTGTCCTTAAGTGTTATATAATGTTGCATCTGCGTTTCTTATGAATGATATAATTTTTCACGTGAAGGATATTTTACATGTGGTAGAATGTTTTTACATATAGTACTAAACTGAGTATAAATTAAGAGAATGTGATATTCAGCATCTAAGTACTATCCTTAAAACAGAGAGGGCCTATCCTTTGATAATATATTATTAGTTAATACAAAGAACATGAAGCGATGCAATTGATTGGTCTTAACAATAACTATTTATTCCCTGTTTTCAATGCAGATTTGCAATAGAAGATTGCAATGCATATAAGTTACATTCAGTGTTGAGTAGAACGTCTACAGTTTACAAGTTAGAAACAACATTTCAACAACTCATTTTAATAACAACTCGTAAGATAAATTCTGTTATAACTGTTCATTCCACCTGCAATTAGTTTATTACATATATTGGCATGAAGATAAAGAATAGCTTACTACATAAGTCACGAAGGGCTGAACATGTAAAATCTAAATCGGAAAAAGTTTTGAATTTGGTTGATATGCCGCCTTATTTCCTATGTCAAATTCAATACAGTATATGACAAGGGAAAACATGGTAAAAAGGCGATATTTAATACACGAAAAATTACTTCAGAAATGAGGGACAAATAATGAAGTGGTCACTGTCATAAAATGTGATATGGAAGTCGTGTTTGAGATACTTTTATAGATTAATGATGTATGTGTTCTATTTTATTGAAGTCAACGTAACTTGTGTGCAAAATTTTAGATCTTTCGCTTACTTCGTTATTCTGGAATAAGTATCAAACTATGACACATATCCTAAAATTGAACAGCATTGCAACATTTTTCTCTCAAATCAGACTAAGAATAACACAATAAATACGTATAATCTTTGGCATATTTATTTATAAATATATATATTATGCAGAGGACGTCATAACAAAATTTATTCCCGGTCGTACTATACCATTTTACTGTGTCGCAAAAGCGACTAGGGTATGCGAAATTAGAAATCATTTTAATGTGGGCGAATTCTTATAAATAATGCAATTAGATTAATCAGGTACAGACAAATACCCCTTGACTACATCTTCTTATGAAATACAAATTACAGCTATTGTGTGATCTTTAGGTAATTAATGTCACTGTTTAATAATGAACTATCTGTCAAAAAGGCAAACCAACGTCACCAGTTTTAACCACAAGGGAAAAAGCGTAGACCATTAAAATCATAACAAAGTCTTGGTTATTAATCATTCATGTATGCTATATATTTATTTGAGGAAATTGAACCTTGTTGTTTTAATATTGTGTTTTATTTCATGGTCATAGCTAACATCACGAAACAAAATAAATAAGCACGATTTGAACAAACGCATGCTGAGTAAAAATAAAACACTTTCACATTGCAAAGGAAATAACATTTCCACTTTTCGGCGGATGTTTTGTTCATGAATCAGTATCACACTGATCATTTTTCTACCTTTTTCCTGATAAAATGCTCGTATATATGTCTTGAAACTTTAATTCATAAAACCGTTAAAACCAGTCAACAAACAATCAGGAAACAATTGTGGAAATAGAAATCTACACAATCTGAATTATTGACAGAAAAATTCAAATCTTTTACTTTTAAAAATAGTTTGTTGTGGTCAGTTGTCAACAACAACAACAAAAAACTCCACAAACAAAATATTTTCTTTTTTTGTTGAACATATTTTCGTTTCATCATTATTTTATGTATAAATAAATCTTTGCATACATGTAATATTACCCATCGTTTTATTAAGATTTTATTTGAGTGTATAAAAGGGGTATGCTAAAATACTGATGCATCCAATCAGTTAAATAAGTGCTATCCTGTCATTTGCTTCGAAACTACTTTAAGAACACTGCATTTTAACATCGTTTTGGGTATTGGCAAGTGCAATGTCGAGTGCAATAAATGCTATACACAATAGTTTCAGGAGGGTGGAATTTAAACTGGATGCCATTACATAAATCCGTAGATGGTCAATTTTGGTTTGACGAAATCCTTGCAGATAAAATGCACCACACCAGTACATTTTATCCATGATCTATGTATGTGACTCTAAGACTCAACCTATTGACCTTCACGGCTGATCATGAAATAAAACTTTCAATTGCAGCTATTTTACTTTCCCCCCATTCTGCTTGTAGAAATTGTTCTATGCGGCAAGATTTTTAATAACATATGAGGTAAAATTGTGTCACAAATTTCTGCAAGTATACCGAGAAAAGTACAAAAGCTGAGAAAAAAAATGTACCATTGACATTTGGAAATATATGCCTTGATTATGGTATATATTAATTATTTAAACATTGAAAGAAATAACGTGAAATAGCAAACACCTTTTAAGTAATGGGCTCGACGATGGCCCAATGTCACAATGAACAAATGTCGTGTAATCACTAACACCGATGTTTTAATATTGATTTATTCTCTCTTTTAATTGTAATAGTTGTAATCGATTCTAATAATGGGCACGAATGCTTATTGTTTTAGAACATAAGCTATATAAATTAAACTTTTGTTTTCTTCCCCTAATGTCAAACTCTTTATTTGGCACCTAGACAAAAAACTTTTAAGTCACGCCAGATGACTGTTCATCAGTTATTTTGCCAGTGTTGATTGAGAAAGCCGAAAATGAACCCATAAATAAAGTCGAACCCACGCCAGAGACTTGTATACTAATTTTAAAAGTTAAATAGAATAACATTTGAACTTATAGCATTAAGTTGCTACAAGATGTAATATTAAAGGGTAAAGAAAAGACCATTCTAACAGTATAGAACGAGGCCAATGTAGGCCAATCATAATAAAAAATATGGTGAAACTAATTCCTTCACAAATGTTTTCACGATTAAATAAATAACAAACATTATCTACATTTTAATAATCATCCGATACTTCCGTGTCAGATAAATGTCTGCACTGTTTACTATCTAGTAAGTACATATTTTGAAATAAACTCCTAAAATATCGAATGGTTATGTCTTAATCGAACGAAAGACACGTCTTTTTAAGATACCGGTACTTTACATTGCTAAAATAAGGATGAATAATTAGATAAAGAATTATATCAAAGGCAAGTTATAAAGTATTTGAGTATTCATAGCAAGTTAATTAAAAATATGGAGTTTACATCTCCATGAAATATTTTTTCAGATATATCGCACTGATTTACAAAGTGTCTAAATTCATCATTTTGAGAGAACATTAAATAATAATCATTTTGATTTTTCTTTCACTTTTTGTTTTCTGATTTTAAGTTTTCTTATTGCTTTGTAAAGTTCTAACGTAAACGAAAGACAATTTAAGTACAACATATCTGTTTTCTTTTTTTTATAATTGACATCTTGTCTATTGCTTCTTTTTTCATCTATCTTGATTGGCATATTTCAAGAAATCAATTTTTCTTTTGTTAAAGTGATTACAATCAAATAAATATATCAAATTTATTAGCGTACCAGACTGCAACGAAAACAATGCGCATCTTACTTCTTCTGTATGACTCCAAATATATAACGATATGCAAAAGAAGATACGAATTCCTGTTATGTCTTTGTCATTCAGCTGTTTTAACCCTGTGTTACTAAAGGTTTCAAAATCAACCAATCTGTCCTGACAGCATTGATCAAATACTTAAACATCGTCTAACAGATAAAGAAGTGAAATTGTTTCATATTCGAATGATTGACGGCAAAAGTGAATGTATGATATCATTAAGAGTCCCCAGCACTGGCTTCACTGAACATTTTAAAAAGAAATTGGTGTTAAATACAGAATTCATGGGAACCTTCAATGTCTCATTTCTTTCGGGACATTCTACGAAAAGCGGCGTGCAGGCTTCTACCAAACCGTTGTTAACACCCAACTGTTTGGATTCAGTTATTAATTATTGATAGCAATGAATGGTTGCCATTTGGTGAAAAGGTGCGTTATACTAACTATAGCAACGAAAAAAGGTTGTCAAGATCTTGGAAAGCAAGAAAAATTCGAAATTAAAATTACACAAATATGTTATGACTTTATGAAAGTTTTACAATGAATTTTTCGAAAACTAAAAGTAGCCATATTCTAAAGTACTAAATTTGATATTCCTTTTGAAAACTACTCATTCATAAAAATGGCGTAAAATGCGATATTCATCGCTTTTTCATGACTTTAGGCGTTTCAAAAAAATGACTTGACTTACACACACATTTTACGAATTTCCGCCTGTTCTTAATCAAAAGCTTTTACAGAATCATTTAAGCCGGCCTGGTACCATTGCAAACATCGATTACATCGGCGTCTTGTCAGGTATCAAGTTCAATCGCAACTTTTTGGCCCTTTCCGTCAGTCTTTGGATAAGGACCTCGAACACAATGTTATGCATACACAGAACGAACACGGTTATTCGGTCTAACCTACGCTTAGAAACTAAACATGGAAACAAATAATAGTTGAATGTTGGGAGTTGTTGACAAGTTTATTTCCAAAATATCAAGTAAGTTGTTCTAGACGACACTCTTCTCAGCATGAAAAATTGTTAAGCAAACATGGAAACACAAATTACTCCACCAAGTTACATGTATATTATTCATAAATATCTGAAACCCTACAAGAAATGTTTTATTTACAACACTATGTTATCACCACATTTTCAATCCTTATATTATATAAATATCTGGAAAGAAGTGATCCAATGGAAGCATCAAAATAAGAAAAATAGCATGAAAATTGCAGATTCGGTTTGATTGAGTCTATACATTAGAGATAATGAAAATGTGCAACTTCCCCCTAGCAACGGCTCGAACGGTTAGAACCATATGTTGAATTCATATATTCAAACCTGAATTAAAATATATGTTAAAACTTATATTCGGATATACTTGACAATTAGCTTTGTCAATAAATTGACATTTGAAAACATCTCATTTATAAATAAAACAAGATTATTGTGATGTATCTCAAATCACATTTAACCAGCAAGTAAAATTAAATAAGCCTGATGTTTTGTAATCATATACATATAACTGGAACAAATCAAATCGTTCATATTATATTTATATTATTATTATTCGATTATTGTAAAAAAATTATTGTGCGACTTTTCTTTATCGTTTTATTGTTATCAATAACGTGAAATGTTTATAATTTCATTCAAAATGTTGTTGATTGCATTAAATTCAGTTCGGTCATTATATTGTTTGTCACTCTCCCTGTTTGTCAAAACACTGTTTATTGTAATGTTTGTTACTATTGCTATGTCGCGTATCAAAATCATGAAATAAACAAAGCTGTTAATTGATTGATATAAATAATTAATTTGCAATGTCATCTTCAATGCAATACAAATTAAACTAACTAAACTGTGTTTAATTTGTCAAAATGCTTGCTTTTTATTTACTAGTATTTTAAGGGATTGAATCAACAAGGATCAAACATTTTTAAAGATGATTTATTTCATTTTAATGTATTTCTGATTTTACTCTACATTAAACAATTGCAAAATCAGCAATTTTGATAAATATTAATGATTGCATTTACATCAATTTAAAGATCAGAGGTTTTTATCAATTTAGACATCAGTGATTTTGATAATTATAGTGGTGTTTAATATTGAACTTCAGTAATTACAATACGCCATGCATTAATATGCTTATTTTGGTGTTTCCGAGGGATCACTTTTTTCTAGATATTTATACATCACAAGTCCCGAGTTGGCAGCAATAAAAATTTGCCTTGTGATTAATTTCAGCGTTTGTTTTTTTCTGGTCCATGGGAACATTGATTCCAGCAGCACTTTTAAGTGTTGAAAGTTTGTACCACTCAAGCCGATGGATTAGGGTTCATTCTATTTTTCTAAAGAGATGGGTTTTTTTTTAAATATGACTTTGTCGACTGCAGCAGTATTTAATCTTCAACATTTAAGTCGATGATGGCATGTGGCTTGTAGATGTCTGTTTAATGACATTTTGAAATGGTCAAATTAATTGTACAATATTGCATTATATTGACAATTTGCAAAGCTTGATTTTTGAAAAGGTCAATTTAAAACGATCAAAGAAAAAATACCGAATACTTTTCAGATTAACCAGTAATTACATTTCTCTAACATCTAAATGTTTCAGAGACTTAAACGTTAAAAATATTATCAAGATCGGACTTTACAAAAAATTTATCAAGATTGACATTCAAAATACAATGGTTTACATTACTAAGACTATCGTGGAATATGGTTTTATAGCAATTCATAAGCAACAAATAAGAAATTGTCTGGGTTAATCAATAATAAAAATTATAATTGTAACATATTTCTCCTGTAACCTGTCCGGGCTGAAACAGAGCATGTTATAGTAGGGCACACTTCTAAAATAATTGTTTTGAGACAAGTTAAAATACGTTACATATGTTATTATAACTTTGCGCACTGCAATAGTACATTGTAAAAGCTACCAGCAGCAGAAGCAACAAAGGAAAGCAAAACACAAAAAGAAGATCCCCCAAAAAAGATAAAATACAAAACAAAAAACACGCCCCCCCCAAAAAAGAAAGAAAGAAAACAACAATTAACAAAACAAAACAAAAATAATCAAACAACACTTCATTAACTGCCATCAAATCGACAAAAATACATGCACATCATACTTTAATTAAAATCAAAACACATTTTAGAAGACAAATGCCATATTGTCATGTCAAGTGACGCTTAAATTGACATTTTTCTTCAAATAAATCTCTGAATAATAATTATTCTGAAGCAGCAAAGTTTCATTATTTCTAAAAAATTGACAATCGAATTAAAGACATTTTTTTGCATTCTAGTGAAGTCAGCCTCACTTGCTGTAATTTAAAAACAATAATAAGTTTTTGTTCTGTATCACGTGTTGTTTTTGTATTGCTCTGGCTCTATCGCCCACGATGGTAATTATCCTACGCATGAATTTGGTCAGTAATTAAAAAAAATAGCAATGAAATACTAACTATTGTCATATAAAATCCAATAATAGTGTATTTATACGGGCTGTCACAAGTCTCATAGGATTGCAAAATCATGTTCAAGGGTGTGCTGGCAGGTTTGTAATAATGAGATAAATAGAACAATTTCATAACCTGCATTTTCCCCCGATACTATCCTTGATCTAATATTTGTGATGACGATTTGATTCACAAGTCATGTTTATATAATAAGAGTAATTACATGTATGTGAGAAGTAGCACTTGATCCATATATTCGCCATACGTGTTCATTAAAAAGTCACGCCTCATTATGATAAAAGAGCATTAATGTTACATTCAAGTGTAAATGGCGAATGCACAGGTAAAAGTCGAAATAACTTCATTTTGACATGTGTTCATTTTTATATTTTAACATAAAACAGTTTAAATAATCCACGTGGCCTATACATATCATTCGGAATGTATCGGTAACTTTCACTTTTTAAACAGAGTAGGTCAGTCTTTTTATAATTTAATTATCATAAACATTTTTCATTTTCTATTATCAATCGTTGGTCAATCAACATAATGATTCCAAAAGTAAATCTGTTGAAGTATATTACTAATTTTATTCACCTGTACAACGAAAAAATGAGCATGATGACACTTAAACTCTACAAAGCGCGATATATGAACTCAGTGAATAAAACAATAACAGGTTCCGTTTTGTATATCCAAGAAATACAATATAGGTTATTTGAATGGATCAGTTAATAAATGATTTAAGGAAAAAAATATGAAATGGAGAAGGCAATATAAATTTTAACCATACGAATTTAATTGTTGCTAGGAATAATATTAGTTTTTAATTCATTCACTTCGCTTGTCAGACTTGTTTACAATTATTAATAATATATATATATATATATAGTTATATTATTTGTATTTTAATGATCGGCAACCTACATGATTGTATAAAAATTAACAGACACTATTCTTTAGTAATGTTTTAATACGTAATGCTCCGTCATTTACTGTTTTTGCGCTCGCTTTAAGGTAACAACTTCTCAGTTACAGAAACTTTTACTATTTTCCTGGTCTTGGCAAGCTAAGCTTCTTAACAAGCACCCACTGATCATAGTAATGGTATCAATGATTAAAGCAGCATGCTTCCAGATTCATGCTAATTTTCATAAAAAATTTGAAAATGTATTTAAAAGTAATATATATTGTGGAGAGAATAAAGAAAGTAATTTACACATTGCAAACGGCACTTACAATCCATGTAAATTACCAAAAAAACTTAGTAACGTAGTAGAATCATAGTGATTGATACTTCAAAAAGAGTCATTATTCGCACATAACATGAAAACAATTAATTAGATATTGAATCTTTTTTTAAATTTTCATAAGACCTTAATACATTTTTCTAAAGATTGAATTTCTTAAAATATTTGTTTCATCTGGAGGCGTGCAGTTTTAAACATCAAGCAATAAATCGACTTAATATTTTAATGTTGCGGGGTTTTCATAATTAGTGTCAAATTTTTATTTAAATGGTAATAATAGTTTAAATATCGGGAAAAAGTGATTCCTCGGAAGAATTAAAATCAGAAAATTACATGAAAATAGCATACTCGGTTTGATTGAGTCTGAGGGATAATAAAATAGTGCAACATCTCTCACGCCCCCTAACACCGGCTTGAGTGGTGCTCAATTTTCAACAGTTAAAACTGCTGAAATCAATGATTCCGGAGGACAAGAAAAATATAGCAACACTGAAGTGAAGTACGGGACAACATTTTACGGCTACTTTTAAACTTGCTTATCTACAAAAAATATACACCTTCTTTTTTTATGTAGTATTTATAAATATAATTTATCTATATTATTAGCTTGATTTAAACCACCTTCGAATCTTAAGTGTACTTGGATCATATATGGGAACATGGTGTGAACCTTCATTCCTTGTTGCGCTCGAACCCACGATCCCTCGGATAAGAGGCAGGCATATGGTAATAAACAAATTATACAAAGTCATTTAAGCAGCCGCTCCATATTTTGATTGATATACGTATTTCCGCGCTTATATACCTATTATAATCCTTCATTGAAATTTAACAGCTGGAAATAAACAGATATTTTCAAGGCGTTTAGATAGGCAATACCAAAGAGTGCAATAAATATAGACTTTTTTCTTTTGTGAAAATAAATTGGTAATAGTATCGGTGGTAATGAGCTAAAATAATTATCCTTGTCTATTTTTAAGTCAAATAAATACATTTACTTAAAATTATATTTCTCTGAATTACACTATTTATTACCTCTATGATTTTAAGATTTTCTATAATTACAGAAATCGATGCGATATTGGAGGTTTTTTTTAATTAGGCCATATTATAAATGAAAAACAAATAAATATTTCATCTGTAAAAAGAGAGCAAATATAACTTTTATAACGTAAGTTAATGGTTTAATAGCGTTAATATTACCTGAAGAAAGTAGTGCTGAACTTATTCTGCAAAAAAGTAGCAAAATGTAAATAAAGTAGTATTTTGAATTCCATACAAAATACTAAATAACTACAACTGTATTGTCAAAAAGCAACAGAAAAAAATGACTCAGGTAATTGGCCAGTTGGTTACATGTAACCGGACATAAAATTAAAAGGCTTTTGAAAAAAAAAGAATTTCTGAAACATAATGGGCCTTTTAAACCGTGTGCTTGTTTGGTATATCAGTTTGAAAAAAATGTTCTGAGTAATGAAGCTTTTTGAAAGATATATTTTGACAATACCCTCATCCTTGCAATTACTATAGACTATTTGGTATCATATTTAAATTTAGTATAAAACTCCAAACTCTTACGGACAAATTCCAGTCAGGAAGCGTCACAATGAGTTACTAACAATACACACAGATGAAGATGTCCGTCGGAAAAACAATATCGGATTTTCTCCTCCTTAATGCATTCTGACTTTTCCTTCCTATCTCTGCGCAGAAACCATATTCAGAGATATACAGACCCGTCGTTATGCTAGGATTCTATCCTTTTGAATTGCGCAAAAGATTTTATATCAGGAAAACTTTGTGTTCAAAAAGGAAATTTTGATATAGTTTTCTTTGATCGAATCATTGTTTAGATATTGTTAAAGGAATACTTGCAATAACCTCACATCGCTTAAAGTGGTTCTGATTCACTGTTATATATTTTGAAATAATGTTTTCAAACAATGCTGAAGGATTTGATGATTTATGAAGGTTTATTTTGTTAGTCATTGAAATGCAAAATAAACAAGAATTTTAAAAGTGAATATAACTCTATGATTTAAAATTTTATTCTTGAAGTATCAAAGTAGAAACAAGGACAGAAGGAATTATGTCGGGAAACAGGAGTAACGGAACATATGTTGGAAATTCTACAAATAATCCATATGAGTTTTATCAGGTACATTTTTTAGCTTTTTTATGTTGTAAATAAACATTTTCTAATAAAAAAAACTAGCACATACTTAAACCAATTTTTTTTTATTTCTGTTCATGTTTTTTAAAGTATACAAGAACGGATGAAAACCTTTGATAAAATCTTTGAAGATGATATAGGAAAAATATAAGTTGAAAAACATTAATTTATTTGACACTATATTTTTTGATGAAATCGCACACCACCTGTTAAAATGTCTGGCAAATACAACACCCAAGAAAATCTAAAACACTTCCTTTAAATTTATTTGTATTGAATTAGTATTATTATTATCTGTACTATACAGCAAAGATCTGATTACCTAAATAATAGCTCGTTTCTATCATGTAAACATTACAAGCCTATTTTGAGTAATTTATATCTTAGACTCGATGAGACCGTAATGAATAAACGAAAAGTAATGGTACATGTTATTCATTTTTTGGTGTATTAATCATACATGTAAAAGACTAGTTAATAAGCTCTTTGCAGTTAATAAGCTCTTTGCGTACAAGATGCACACTTGACAGTCAACAAGATAATATTTGTTCTATACTATCTTATAAGTCTTTGTCGTTTAATATATATCTAACAAAACTGACTTCATACGTTTTTGTGGTTTAAAAACCGAAAGAATAAATGATACATATATTTCTCTTTGCAATGTTTCTTATGCTATATTTTGGTAACATTGGTAAGATGTCAATAAAATTACATTTATCATTAATACTTTGTATTTCATTTCATGTATGTACGTGGTTCCTTTAGAATA
Source organism: Ruditapes philippinarum (assembly GCF_026571515.1). Lineage (NCBI taxonomy): Eukaryota > Metazoa > Mollusca > Bivalvia > Venerida > Veneridae > Ruditapes > Ruditapes philippinarum. The sequence goes on from NW_026857203.1 coordinate 89,850, forward strand.
TTGTGTACATGCTCGTAAAAGACTTCAATATTTTGGATTTTGCAGCTTTAATAAAGTAAATGACCAGATAAATTGCACGAAATACTAAAACTACCCTAGGATTTGGTACATCTTTTTTCTTTAACAATTCACTGATTAAATCTCAAACATAAAGCCTACTGCAAGCAAGTCAAAACGTCGCCAACCCTTAGAGCTTAACCATCTGCTGGTCCAAATGACCCAAACCTTTCGACAAAACGTCCCCAACTTATAAAAGATCAATGTCAAAACGTCCTCACTCGTATTCGTATTATTATGATGTAACGTTTTTAGATCAGGTATTCCACTCATTAATGATGTAATACTTTTCGGGTTCATTATTTCTCCGAAAACATGGTTTCCAATAGATATTATCTCCTTTGTACCTTATTTTCACATTGACCATTATCGTTATCACTTGTTGTTTTCCTCATGTCTCACGTGCCATTGTTTTGTGGTGTTGCCAACATGTGATAAAATTCTTTCCACGTAATTGGTGCAAAATAGGTGAATAACTTAAATAACAACCAATTATAGTAGTAATAGTTATGTTGTCTTGTAGGCATTTTTTGTTCAAACATTGAACTCTGTTATTTTGGTTATTACATATAATTAGGCAGCTAATTTGTTAATCAAACAAAAAAGCACACGGTTACAATATTTTTAATATATGCCAAATTTCATTAAATTACAGACTTAAAGATGCCTTTCGAAAAGTAAGCAATGTTAGAGTGAGAGTTAAGCAATTGCTTTGTTCTTTACGGTTGCAATCTTAATATCACAAATGAATCTTTTTATGATTATGATTATAATTTCAATTATATCAGGAAAGCTAAATATTATATAATAGCAATAATATCAAAGGGAAAAATCTAGAGTGTTCGCCAATAATATACATATTCTAAAATACAATTCAAATACATACATGATTAATAATGATTAAAACAAGATCGTGAATTTCTACTCACATTGTCTGATATTTGAATGTTCTTGTATCTTTAATTCAGAAGTTGTAATTATCTATACATTTGCTATGATATATTCTCTCTATGTCAAGATAAATGATTGAAATCATTATTTAATGTTATCTTTTGAATATGGTTCAATACACGTGTCTGTACTTTGATACTACATGTAGTATTCCGTTTAACAGATATAAATAAAATGCACTGTGAAATCAAAATATAATTAGAAACAGCAATAGGGTAAATAATTTGTATTTGTATTGGTAATGAATTTTCCTACATGAGATATCATCAGCCTACATTTAATCATTCATTGTACGGCAACTATTTTTGTAATGTAATTTGCCTTACATATTTGTTATAGAGTCTCTAATCAACAGTTTAAATACCGATGCACTGGAAATTATAATATCAAATTCAATACACCAATTTCCTTTTTCCTGTATAATGAACATGACATGATTTAAAAACTTTAAACACGACATATATCAAATAAACTTCAAAGGCTAGAACAGGATGGCTTTGAAATTGAACTGTACCTTTGTTTTACCTTTCATTTTACTTCCATTTTAACGCAATATCTCGGTTGCATGAATACATCTTAAATTTGATTTTATTCATGATGCTGTTCAATTTCCCGGCTTCATCATAACGAGTTTGATGATTGGAAATAAGTTAAAATGATTTGAAATATGTTAAAATAATTGGGAAAAAGCTATAATGATTGGAAATAAGATATAATGATTAGAAATACGTTATAATGATTGGGCTTAAGCTAAAAACTGTTAATAGCAAACATATGAAAATACTGTACTAAAATGCTTATTTAAATACAAATATGAATTCACATTTCGAAATATAGTTGCAATATCCTTTATTTCTTAAGTTATATTTAGAAGATTCTCTCTTATTTATAAAGAAACACATTTTAAATAGTGAATGGCAACCTGAAATATAAACGCTGTTGGATGCTTAATGGAATAATACCACAAACCTTCGACTCATTTGCCTGTCTATAAATGTAAACTGCAAGTAAATCACATTTTTAGCAATAATGAAAGGATTAAGTGTTTTTAATTGTGTTACGAAATCAAACAGTTAAAAATTTCGAGAAGGTGAGTTCCCCATATCCCCTTGTGGACAAAACGCTTTTACTGATATTTACTGTTTTCATGGATGCATAAAAAGAGAGTAGTTGTTACAAATTAATGCTATTTGAATTACTGAGGGAATTCGATGAACATTTTCATAGTGATATGTATTACAAAGATAGCACATAAATAAGGATATTGGTCTTTTTCTACAATATCCATGATTATCACTAAAGATTCTCTATGATTATCACCCATATCTAGGATTCATGCATGATTTTTTTTTCTGGGAAGGAGTGAAAAAATGTAAGTTAATACTAGCTTAAAAATTAAGTACAATTTACAAATGACATGTGCACCAGACGGAGCATAATCTCTTTCCATGTCTCAAAATTGAGCAGGATAAAGTTAAGGCAGACTTGTTTATTGTGGTGGTGGCTACATTCTATGAAACCATTACAAAGACTTAACATAAATGTTCATGTTTGTTAAGCAACATTTCTCCAGATTCATGCTAATGTTCATGATAATTTTTGAAATGTATTAAAAGTAAAATATTTGCAAGTAAACAAAGTTTGACTAAGTAATGTTTTACAAACGGCAAAAATCTACAAAAATTACCAAAACAAAATAAAAGAATGGTCAGAATATCCAAAAATCGCCCCTTATGTCAATAGAAATATGGTGATAACTTCAAGTCATTAAACGCATATAACATATAATTTATTACTCGAATCCTTTTACTTTTTAGGAAGTATATTTTTCTCCAGTTTGATGGTTTTCTTGAAATATTTTGGCTGATCTCGAGGCATGCAGTTTTAAAACAAGAATCGAAATTATGATATTACAGACTTTTTGCAACCAACCCGTGTTCATCAAAAATACCTTGTTGAAGGACAAACAATATAACACATCTCAAATCGAAAAGGGCTTGGAGTTTTTGTTCTTACTTATTTGACATAATATTTATTAAAAGATCTTGATTATTATTTATAAAATTCTTTTCGATGAAGGTATAGGCCATAGGAAATAAAGATTGAAAAATTAAATGCAGTGCAATTTTCATGTTTACCAAAACCACAAGATGAATTAATGTAGAATATTTCAAGGGCTGGAAGGTAAAGATGTAAATTAAGCTACATTTCCGTTTTATCATTAAAATAAAAACACAAAGCTGCGTGGGTTATGTTTCAAAGAATTTAAAACAAAAACACACACACACACAAACAAAGAAAAAAATATAAAAGAACAAACAACTTTTGTTTTAAACTCTAACTGTAAAATTAAAGTTTCTGTTTTATTTGAAACTTAAAAGGTGTAAAGGTGTGTATTTTTATAATGTAAAAACATTTGCTGTCTGACGATTGATTGTAAAATCTTTATATATGGTGTGATTAAAATGATTCCGCAATACCTAGAATGTACAAAATTTGTCAGTATGTTTTATGTTCTTATTTTGGGTATGTGATAAATAGAATATTATATTCTTGTAGGTATTACTATTTATTGAATTCGTTGAATAAAGGCTCGCATAAATATAATTTTATCAAACTCGTTCAATTAATTCAGTGAATCTACACTCATTCAATTTCCGATATATTTGAATAACGTAGACATTCTACGTTGTAAAACTTTCAAGAAACAACTATCTAGTAATAAAACAGCATAATTGTACTGTTTTTGAAATATTAGTAAATTATTCATCAGTAATAGCTTTGAACACTTTAATTTATGATGAAATATAATTAAGCTGAGATTTTTTTATTAAAAACATATACATTTATGAAGTTGTATTAATAGAAGAGGCGTATATAAACATGCAAAAAATATTCCAGCTAAATAAAGACAATATTCATATGACAAACTATAGGGTTTGCCCTTGCAGTCATATTTCTCTCACTTACATCAGTTAAACGTGACAAAAACGTCTGAAAGTATGATTTTGAAATTGACATCATGAAAAGTTTAAAGTTTAATTTGACAAATATAGCAATCGAGGTTTCATATTATTAAATAAGCTATAAAAACTGTATGTCATTGGATTTAGTTATCGGAATTTTCCTCTCTTTGGTGACTTTGACAATCCTTTGCTATATGAGCGCTGAAACGACGTTATCTACGTTTGCACAGATATATTGTTTTAAAGGGAATTTGATGTTTTGGATCATACAAAGAAGTTTCAGTTACATGAGTATTACTCAAAACAAGGGTAATATACACTGAATTGATATAAGTGTGTGTTTCAATTATTTGGAAATTAATGTTTTATACGAACAGTACTTTAGATTTCTCATTAGATAATAAACTTTTAAAAACCTTAGTTTCGGTGGTACTATTTAATATATAACTTATCTTTCAAAGACTTATAAGTTTATATGTAAACGCTTGGCTGACCTGCAAGCTATAAAAGAATAAGAGGAAAAGTGTTAAAGAGACCGGATAAAACTCTACATCTAATTACGTTTTTGTATAAATAACTGTTTAATATATACGTTAAATACTTGGATACTCTAATTCTTTAAAAAAGGGGAGGAGACATGCCTGGAAATAATAACAGCAATGGGACATTTGTTGGCAATTCCACCAATAATCCATACGCGTTTTACCAGGTAATTACTATCGTTTTGTAAAAAAAATCTCATGCTAATTGTATACATTTTTCATTACGTAGGTCAAGGTCAATAATGTTTTTTAAACAAGTGTTTCTGATGTTTAATATGTCTATGCAAAATAAGGTGATGTTATATCATTCAATTTATTTAAATTTTAGTTTTAACTTAATCTATGGTTTTATGAAATTCACATATTCTTTTTAAAATCTTAATCATTTTGTTCAATTGTTGAGTGGAAAATATGACTAAAACTGATTTGCATCACTTAAAAATATACTATGCTCAAATTTGATATCAGAAAATATTGATCATTTCTACACAGTCTTTTGTAAATATCAGATAAAACTTTACTTGAACCGTAATATGGAATGCAACTTCCCATACATAGTGTATTCATTCTTTTATTAGCATTAGTCATTTATTGTAAGAAATTCCTAGATTTCAATAAATTTGAACGATTTAAATATTTTACTTAATGATGAGCGTAGTATATATTTAAGATTATTAATATTATTATTATTTATTTTTTGCAAAATGGTCTCAACCGTGTTCCATTTTAAGAAAATGATTATATCTGAGACCCGATCGCGATGGGACATTGTATAAGCACCAACAATTCAATTATTGCTTGTCCGTCATAAATGAAGAAGAACGTAGTAGATTTCCGACGAATCACTTCCGTAACTGACAGGCGGGCAAGATAAAATTAATTATGCAACGTCTTACATTTCGATATCACTCCATGTCTGACAGAAATATATCAGGCTGCTTTATGTTAAATATTCAATATGTAAATATTACGTATTTGCATTTTCTTGACGTCACAAATAAGTTTTTTTTGTTACTATGAGTGCAAAAAGAGATCTTAATAGTGTAACTCTAGCGAATTTTGCATGAAATTGAGAACAATCTGTATTTAAAGTGACCTCATGCCCGTCTTATTGAGTGCACAGGTAAAGTTAAAAAAGTTACATTTTGCCATTAATGTTTTATATTTTTTAATGTGGTAGGTAATTTATAGCCAACATAACTTATGGAAGTGTACAAAAAACCTTAAGAATGTATTTGTAACGTTCAGTTTATACAAAGAGTGGGTCAGTTTTTAGGCAGTTTTTATGTTTTAAACTATCCAATTGTTCTCATAAATGTTTGGTTAGTGACCATATTAAGAACCACCTAAGTAAGAAAGCTTAACGAGATGTCACTTTAAATGATGATAAATTAATCATATAAATCTCAAAGCGTAAACTAATACAAATATATTCAATTTATCATGCAGGGAACAAATAAATGATTGAAAGTCATCTTAAACCTGTAATATCCAAAAATTCTAAAAGGTTTGATATTTTTGTGAATGATAATATCTCACTATTTCTATATACTTTTCCACTTGAAAACCTGTCTGTGCTAAATTGGTATAAAGGACGCCCTCACTGCTTTTTTCTTTTGGAATAGTCCATATAACACTGATTTCGTATAGAAATAGTTGAATAGAACCGCCAACAGTTTGCAGCTCGGGCAAAAAGCTCGGATGCTTCATCCTTGTGACAAATATTTGTTATGGTCGCGACTGGCACTCAAAATACTAATTTGACAGTTTTCTGTGTTTTTATTCTCATTTATCTTGGTCGGGGTATTCAGAGACGCTCTTGATGTCACATTTGAAGTAATATTTCCTCACTATTTTCATAATTTAAACAAACGTCGTATTGTCTTACGTGTAACTGTCAGACGAAAATGACACGTGCTCAATCTTATTTATCTTTGTTTGAATTAAAATATAGTCACACAATTTTAGTACGGAATGTACAGAAATATTTCATGGCCATATTTCGTCTTTTCGTATTGTCGGGTAAGATAAAATTTCATATTCTCTATTCGTTGCTTAACTTTTTTCACATAAACAAATACAATAAAGTTATTCATCACATAAACCACGGCGCAAGAGTATAATAACCATTTAATACAAATGATATTACACTTTGTCTAGTGTAATAACACTTTGACCTGACGTCACTTGCGTCATATATAAATATAGTGTAAAAGAGCGTCAATCTACATGTTACACTATTGGCGTGTCATCTACAAATGACTCTTTCGTACTGTTAACCGTTCTTATTTTAGATACATGTGTGTGATAAATATATTCGTGTAGATTTAATCCTAAATTTATAAATTTAACTCGTTGAACAAAATATAGTATTAAATCTGCACTCATTCAATATCCTCTATGTTTAAGTTTGTATAGGTTCAATTATTATAAAAAGTTAAATCTGCACATATTGGCCATTAACGTATTCTGAAATCAAATGATTCCTTTCTACTTTGAAACCTATCACGTAAAATTGAAATACTGATGTTTAAATGTACTATAGGCTATTTTGATTACAAATCGATCAATTCTGAATGTGTATATGTGTTTTTGTGATTGGTAAAATAAGCAGCAAACAACTAGAAATTTGATACATGTTGAAATTTGGAGTATCATTATACTTGAGAAGTGGTTTCATTTTTCATTGTTTAAAACATACTTTCTGTAATATTGTTATTATTCCAACAAGAGGATTTCTTCCTGTTAATGTCGAATACAGATAAATGATTCTTCTGGGTAGTTCATTGTTAAAAAAACCCTTTCTTTTTAATACCTTATTGTGTCGTTTAACAATGGGCAACAATAAATGACACAGTTGTATTTAAATCAAAATATTCAAATAAAAATTAATTTCGACCATTTGGTAAATGTTGACTATTTCTGAAAGAATTCATATTGAAAAATGTTATCATGTTGAGAACAGCAACAACAATCTAACACTTTAGTGGTACAGTCTATTGTACATGTATTTGACAGTAAATGCAAATTTAAATATAATCCTATAACGTTTCTTATCAACATAATTATACTTGTTTAAGAAATTATTTATGATTTGTTAACAATTTCTACAATTAAAATCTAAACGACAGGTTTTAATCTACGTCTTGTTATAGAATGTTGTTTCGATCTATCTTTCATTCTAGGTGATATATTCTTGATTGGTTTATGGTCATTACATTGCCTGAAACAATGTGTTAAATTAATCAATATTGTTTTCATTTGAAAGATTTATTTAACTTTGATGTATATAAAACATGGTAAAGCTTTAATTGACAAATGTTACATGTGTGTTTATTTTACAAGGAGTAATTGCAATATTTTAAAGATGTTTTCTCTCTAGAATATTCAATTGAGTAAGTATGTACCGTAAATTTGCCATATCTTATTCAATAGACCTTTTTTCTCTTCTTTTTTTTCTAACATGATTACTGTGACAACAATTCTTAATGATAAGAGTATTGCATTTATCTTCTCTTTTAACGCAAATTTGTCTGTTATAATTTCCGATGCCGTGTTATATCTTTACTTTAATTGACAGTATTTGACAGAAATAAAAAATGATCAATTCCAATTCAAGCATATATTCTCAAGGAGCAATACATGGTCTGTCTTAGAAACGGAAAGGGAACATAATTTAAAAGCAATATGATCTGCATTGTAATTTAGAGTGGTTTTCTTAAATTTGCTCAAATACTGATTTCCTGAATATTTAGATGTATTAATTACATTTAAACAAAGTAAACATAACTCAAATGTAATGACAAGAATAGTTTACTTTTTCTGTTATATGTGTTATTTATGTTATAACCGTAATATATGTTAGTTTAAGTTACCTTTTGCGACGAGAGCGCCATCAGGCGCGAATGGAGCTATGCAATGACTACAACCGAGAATGTAGATGATCCTAACCAAATAACTGCCAAACAAATAGTACAATATCTAATCATATAAACCACGCACATTATGTCGGATGTGTTGAAAGCGTTGAAGTTCCAGTTTAATTACAAGGAACGTTTGTTATTTGAATGATAAATAAACAAACGAAGATCATATGTTCCACTAAGCATAGTAATGATTGCTACATTCTTCTTCCGGTCGAAGTTCCAAAACCAATAACCCTAGTATGGATTTTGACGGAACTATGGCGCATTTTTGCAACCAAAACAATCCTGCTTAAAGTTTCCATGTAATATCATTGAAGATTAATGATCATTTGTACTTATGGTATTCACTTGAAACTAAAAATATATGAACTTTGTTAACTTACTGAAGGTATCTACCTTAATCTTAAAACATGTGTTTGTGACCATAAATAGAGGTCCATTTATCAATAATCTGACATAGATTTTGACTGATGTATAGCCCTTTGTTGACAGGAAAATTATTGGTTAAGACTTAGTATGTAACATAATGTTTTCAGAACAACTGAGGGTATAACTTTGAAACTTAATACAAATGTATATGTTTTCAGAATCATAATTACATTAAAGACCACACTCTGAACCCAATGAATCTAACATAGATTTAGACTGAATAAATGGCCTTTTGTGAAGTAAGATAATTCTTAATACAGTTTTGCAAGCAACATCAATCTTCAGAACTACATGTGTTTACTGGTGATATTCATTTGAAAAGTTATAATTATAACATCAGTTTTCGAAAGAAAACTGGAACTATTCCCATGAAACGTCATAATTGGAGGTCATTTTCTGAGCCCCATAAAACTCTGGCATAGAATTTTACTGTCCTTTGTGAATTTAGAAATATTTTGATGCAACATGACTAATTTTTGGTCCATTGTGACAACATTTACGCAATTTCTCTATTCTTGTCTGTCTTACCCTGTGCTTTCAGCTCTTTGATTGATTATGTAAGTAAATGTAAAGTAGTAACGCTTTAAAGATTGAAGTTACATTAACATACCTCTTTCATTTCCCAAGATGGGGTGTTAAAGTGTAAAATGCCGAAAAGGGGTTGAAATATCTAAATAATGGCGTTTAAAAGTCTTTTGATTATTTTAAAGGCACTATGGCACAATGTTTCATAACATATATTCCCTAGATAATTTAGTAACACATTAACTTAATACGTAGATATCTATTTAAAATACTTTTCTTCAATACCAATTTATTCAGTCTACTGAGGATAAAATATATCAGTCAAATTGAAGAATAAGACAAAAAACATTTAAATTTGTTTTAAATTTAACAAAAAGCATTTACTTTACATCAACTTAAATAAGATGATGTTTTTGATGTTTCTTAAAACCAGATTTATTGAAGGTTTGTTCACAGAATGTTTTTTTTTTATTTTAAGAATTTTCCTTGGGGAATTTGTGACTTTATATTGTACTCTTAGAGCTAAAAACAACAAAGGACTCATGATGGAGTAGCATTTGTAATGGATCTTTTCATATGAGCCGCGCCATGACAAAACCAACATAGTGCGTTTGCATCCAGACCAGCCTGCGCATCCGCGCACTCTGGTCATGATCGCTATCAGTTTCTCTAATTCTAATAGGGTTTGTAAGCGAACAGCATGGATTCCGATCAGGCTTGTCTGCATCCACAATCGCACTATGTTGGTTTTGTCATGGCGCGGCTCATATTTGTATCAGTTAAATCTCCGAAAGAAGAAGCGAATTTAACAGGATTCAAAACATTGATTGACAAATCCTCTGAACTTCCTTTCACTATGCTGGATACTAATTATATTATATGGAGGCTGGCAGTCACAGATAAGAGCTATTTTGCAACCTAGTGTGGTTAAGAAACACTTTTTTGTGATATATTTATATCAGGAAATGTCTTAATCCAATCATTGTTCTTTCACAATTTAGCTTTTACACATATTCTGATCATGTGATCAGAGATAAATAAATTGCCAAGTTCAATTTAAATCCAATACTTCATCTTTTATCGTTTTTTCATGTACTTTAACTATAAACTGCGATTTAATATAACAAGGATATATAAAGCAGTTAACATCAAAGTCCATGTGTTTTAGAATGTTTAATTTTTCAGTTTATGTTTGTACATGCCTTTTCACCGTTTCAGCCTGAGGCAATTAATCATTAAGGACTTTCTTTTACAAACTAAATTGTTGCGTTTTTTGATAGATTATATACCTGTTATCTATGATAAGGTTAAATGACTTCACATAAATTGCAGTTCTCTCAATTTCTTCTCTTATCAATACATGTTTTAAAATCAATACTGAAGACATATGATTGAACAGTATTTGAAACAAACATATATAAGAACGATGCCGTACGAATAGTGCGTCTAAGAATCAGAAAAATGAAGAGTAATTAAGAAGGAAGTCCGTGCAGAGGACCTGCAAATAAACAACATACAATAATCACATTGTCAAAGTTTCTATTCTATGAATTAAACATTCGTAACATCTTATTCATTACTAAAGTGTCCTGGGAAAAGCAGCAAAGGTCAAATGAATTCAAGTGACTCTGAAGAAACATCTTCCGTTCCCGCAAAATTGGCCCATAATCAGTGGAACAAATACGTCTGATTTTCTCATCGATCATTTTATTCTAGCATAAGAATCTTAATGTTTGGGAAACACACTTAGGAGAAATTTACATAATTATGAAACCAGAAAGAAGTGAGGCACAGCTTCTTGTCGCAGTTTTGTAATAATATAAATCATTGTCTGATGCAGTTTCTCATTCCCTTCCATCTACCATTATATACTTCTTTTCTAAGCAAATGTCTCTATTCTTCTTAAAAGTTTGTCTGTCATTCATGCGTTTGGAGTCTGCAAAAAAGCTCTTTCAACTGTTGAAATTAAGAGAAAGCAGTCTGATATCTAATCAATCGTTATATGATGATAGTTTTGTATTGTCATCGTAAAAGGCTAAATAAATGATGTTGTGTATCTTGCTATCATGCTGAAAAATTGATGTTTTGTGTGTCTTACCGTAATTTCAGGCGATATGATTTATGTTCTGTATATCACATTAACGTTACTTGCTATAAAATTGATGTTTTGTGTATTCTCTTGTCTTAACACTCTGAAAAGTTATTATTTGTGTAGGTTGATGCCATTGCAGGCTAAAGAATCGTTATTTTGTATATCCTGTGGACATAACTGGCTAAACACTTAATATTTGTGCGTGTCTCCCCACCATTTAAGGCAAAAATATTAATATTTTTGTATATCACGTTAACGTTAAGTCTTAACGATATCCTTTTGTTCTAACATGCTGAATAATTGATAGTTGCGTGTATACTGTAGCCACTTCAGACTGACACATTCATATTTTGTTTATCATGTTCTCGTTACAGGCTGAACAATTAATATTTTTGTGTATCCTGTTTGCAATGATCGTGATTGGAAATACCTTGGTTCTTCTTGCAATAATATCATCCGGAAAACGACGCTCAAGAATGAATTTCTTCATGATAAATCTGGCATGTGCAGGTTTGTTCTTACTCATATTGATTGGTTTGACATGGGTATTAGTACGATCGATCTTCATACAAATATTCAGTAAAAAAAGAAAATAATCATTCATAATTTTTAAATGTAAACTTTGATATTTTGATGATGTTTTAACACATGAATTTTATTCATCAAAGTATTTCAACTTGTTACAATTAACATATTTACATTTTTTGTTCTTTTTTGTTCTTTTTTTTGTTGTTGTTGATGAAATATACTTTAATACCTTTTCTTGTATTCAATAATCTGTATCACGTAGCTTTATTAATTGTTTATTGCCTAATATTTTACGTTTTAGATTTGTCTGTCGGATGTTTAATGGTTCTAACTGACATAATTTGGAAGGCGACAATTACATGGCATGCTGGAAATATCGGTTGCAAAGTCGTAAAATTTGCTCAATGCGCAGCAACATACGGTGCGACATACTCACTTGTTGCCCTGTCAATCGATAGATTTGATGCTATTGCCAGACCAATGAGTATGGCAGGAGTAGGTAAAACATACTTTTGAATACGTTTCTTTCAGGATTATAAATAAAAATTTTATTCTACACTGAATGAGACAAATCATATTCTTATCTTAATTAGTTCATATTTGTCCTTTCTTGTTTGAGACATTTTGTCCTTCAAATGGTTCATCAACAGATGTGTTATTAGCAGTAATTTCAAAAATAAATTAGATATGTGCTTATAAGTATGCAAGAAAATAAGTCAAATTCCTATAAGAAAACAACAACAACAACATATAACTTGGAATTGAAAGACTTATCACACCGAGTCTGTACTTTTCATATAATTTTGTTGTGATTAATGCTTCCGAGGGACCTAGCTTTATTCAGATTTTTACATAATCTAAAAACAAAAGTTGTTTGTCTCTCTCTTCTCCTTGAATAACACCTTAGTCCATTGTCATTATATCTAATAGCTTCTAAGTTGCAAAGTATCGAACTTTATTTCTCCTTAGTTTATACTAAATTCAACGATAACGTCCGCTAATTGATACTCACATACTTAAGTTTGTGCATATCCTGACACACGTGCAATTTGATTTTTTACTTTCAACCATGAATCAATACAAGTTCATTAATGTTAATAACGTAATGTAACATGTCATAGGTGGGAGCAAATTAATGTCTACAAAGTTTAATTAGGACTTGGCAAACATAATCACATTTCAAGCAATGCACTAGGAGGTAATGTCTCCTAGACAAATTGTCGTACAATTCAATATACGTTCACTCTGTCTCGAAATCCCATCAAATAGTCTTTGCCAGAGGCAAGTACAAAAATAAATACCGTCTTATTAAATAACGAGTTCCACCTTTTACGGGATACAGAATTCATTTGTTGTAATCTGAAATATACGATGTCAAACTGGAATGATTTGAAACGTTAAATAACGAATTTAAGGCTGATACCAAATAAAACTTAATCGCCCACGTAGACACCACTTTTGCTATAAAGGTTAAAAGCTGTAAGTTTATAAAATTTTGTAAAACAGTGTATTTTGATACAATATTACCATCTATGAAGGTCAGAGATGAAATTTCAATTCTGGTTTATATCCAAATGAGTTTTAATGATAAATGAATTATTTGTATGTATGTGTATTTTAAGTTATTTGCTTAGTTAACGCTTTTCGTTCCCGTTATTAAGAAAAACACCACTTTTATCCAGAGAAAGAAAAAAGGTCCCCGTGGTTTTGACTCCTTATTTTCAGAAATACAATCCATTTATCAAAACATGTAGCTGTCGTTTGGTAAAAAGCTTTTAACTGTAGAAGTACCGTTCCTTTCACAAAAAGCCTTCACATCATGATAATAAGTAAAATATTCATTTCTCACACAACTAGTGTAAAAAATGTATCGTATTTTACTCAAGTTAGATAGTGTAAAAACATTTATCATATTTCCCTTCAGAAAAACGATGCAGGATACTTGTGACATTAGCATGGATGTTTGCCGGACTATTTTCTGTACCCATGTTCTTTATGTACGAAGAACAAATGATAGACAATATACCTCAGTGCTGGATGGATCTAAAAGACCCGTGGATGTGGCAGGTACGGGTTACATAATTTGAGCAGCGTCACAACAAAACCATCATAGTGCGTTTGCGACCAGCATGGAGCCAGAGCAGCCTGCGCATCCGCACTAATCCCACTAATTTACAAAAAAATTATTATTTCAACGTTTTAGAGATGCGTTGTACCAAACACACACAATTAAAATTTAATTTAAACGTTTTAAAAATGAGTTACACTGTAAATATGATAAAATGATCATACAAATATTGGATTGCTAAAGGGAATGTTCCTTACTAATTGCAGACAAGATCTTTATTCCGTTAATGATGCATTTTGTAAAACTTTTAGCAATAGCGTTTTCCCCTATCTATTTCGAAGTAAAAAAAATTTGTAGGATAGTATAAAGTTAATAAAACCACGTATCAAATGACATTTACTAGATTGCCTATAGTAATATCTAGCGAATTAAGTACTTTGGTCTCTATATTGTCGTAATATTATCATTAAAATGTCATAAGATTAAAAGTGTGGGAATTTAAAAATTAAAAAAATGATAATGCATTCCAAATCTCTCATCAAAATTATCCACATTAAGAACATCAAACGTATATATCGTTTGCTATTAGTAGGTGTCCTGATTAAATGGATGTTAATTGATTGTCTACAATATCTTTGACTGATCAAATCATTTTACATGTTGTCGGTATATTTGCTTTGATTTGCATATTTGCACAACGGGCATACTATAATGTCAATCTCAAATGTGCATGCACATTTCTGCTAATTTTATTAAATTGTGTTTCTTCTAATTTTCTGTTGTTTTTATGGTCATATATTTACTTCAAAACGTGTGATGAAAAAAAGATTCACACTTCTGATATTATTTCTATCTGAAAATGCTTAACATTCGTTAGATGACTATTCAAACAAAAATAGAATCAATAAGGTCCTTCAAGCAAAAGTAGAAATCAAAAAGTCCTTCAAGGAAAAACAGAATCAGTTAGGTCCTTAAATAGAATCAAATATGTCCTTCAATCAAAAGTTTGATCAATAAGGTCATGCAAGCTATAGTAGAATCAACTAGGGCCACAAAGCGTCATATAGGGATTGACCCGTCAGTTCACGTTTTGTTTTATATCAGGTATCGTCAGTAACATTAAGGCATTTTCGGATAAAGAAGCATATTTTGGATTGCATTTTCCCAGATATTATTCAATACTTACGTCAGTACAAATATTATTACCAGGTTTTGAAAACATACGTACATTGTTGTCCGATATATTTCTTTCAATCACGTACTCCCTTTTCGTTGATTCTTATTCGTCAATTTCTTATTTCTGCTTGGCTCCTGGAAAATCAAAGACATGGACATTATAATACATGTAGTTACTTTAAACTGTTATTGCTTTTTTCCACACTTTTTATTAAGTAAATCAAATCAATAAAGGGATCCCTTACACTTTTCTTGTTATTTTCAATGTTTCTTTCACTTTTTATTGTATGTGTAATGAATAAGTGTTTTCTATTTCAAGCTGTATATGACCCTTGTGTCGTTTGCCGTGTTCATAATTCCCGCCATTATAATCGCGAGCTGTTACATCATAATCGTCGTCATCATCTGGAGCAAATCTTCCATGAAATTTAAATCACCGCCTGAAAATGGCTGCAGCGAAAAAACAAGATGCTTATCGGAAAACGGTTTGTAATCTTTCATATTCGTCTTTTAATTTCATTGATGATAAGATTTTTAATACACATAATCATAAATGAATGCGGTACATTTATTGCAAATATGTTTTTTGAAATACTTTGCCCGTCATTAAAAATGTTACCTGTTTGAGAAGCAGTTTTGAAAAGAGTTGAAGAATACTGTCTCAAGAAATATCGAGATGAAAAGTGGTTGTTTTTATTACACTATTGGGAACCAAAAAAAAACCTATTATTTAAGTATTAAGTTATTGTACCTTTCAGACGTAATATGTTTTATCACCAACAGATTGCACAAAAGAAAACTATAATAAAATCATCTAGATTCACTTCATAAAAGTGAGAAAATCTATAAACGTTTGCAAACTATTTTACATAGATCTCTGTTGATTTTTAGTATTACACTACTTCTTGTCAATTTACCATTAGTGATGCGAGTTCAAATCATGTTAATTATTTTAATAAAGATTATCGGCGTTGTACAGTTATACTGTGATCATGGTCATATTAGAAAATATAAATGTTACTGTAAAACCTAACAAGTTTTGTTGTGAATATTTAGTTGAAAAAGAAAAATAACAAACAAACCTCAAAAATATAAAAAAAAGAGATTGTGTTGGAAGCTATAAGTACAGTGAAACCCTCTCAAATCCGTTCCAAGAACCAACCAGTGGTAGTGTAAAGTTACTTGCTCAAGGAACAAGGGCTTGACGGGATTTGAACCAACGCGGCCGGCAATCCTTAAAACACTGTTAACCACTCAACCACGTCGCCACAAAACTTGTAAATATGTTATCTAAACTAAAGCAGAAGTAAATGCAACCTTTCATCGTTAAGGATTCTTTAATTGCATTGTAGGTTCTTAAAAACAATTATTTTTATAAATTTGTTGAAAATATATTAGTTTCGTTTACAATTTTTACAGGGTCAATCACTGTACGTTTTACAGCTTCATCAAAAACTAAGACACAGTGTATGAGCGCTTCCAGTTCTAGAGGACTAATCCCAAAAGCAAAAATAAAAACAATCAAAATGACCTTTGTTATAGTTTTAGGTATGTATTTTGTTTAGATTTAAAGATGACAAAAAGTTATCATAATTTGTGGCGTAAAGTTAATGAAATTAAAACAGATTTAATGACTTTTCACAATATTTAAGTATTGAACTATGCATTTTATAAGTCCCAATACGTAAGCCTGCAATTTTGTAACATTTTATACATTTGTATTTACATTTAATGTGACTGGTATATATATCTTTGATGTTTGCATTTGATAATATTACGTAAATCAAATTCCAACCAGTGAAAAGTTGCCTATTCATCAGATCAGTCTTGTTTATAATGTTCTTTAATTTTACGAAACTAACGATAACATGACGTAGACATTGCAGTTCTTTGATTATGTTTAATTTAGTGGAAATTGTATCGACTACGTTACATTGTATGTGTATTTAAGGAAATTTAATTACACCTTATTCTGCAATTTTACAAGATTAAACTCCTTATCCAGTTCTTGTTTCAATATATTGATAACGGAATCTTATGTTGTAAAAGCCATGTTGTGTTTGACTGATTGAACTGTTTACGATCTCCAATGAATGATTCAGATGATTTTCTATTCCAGCTTTCATCCTGTGTTGGTCTCCATACTTTATCTGGGATTTGTTAACGGTTTACGGCCATATTACAATGTCACAAGATGTGATCGCCGTAAGCACGTTTATTCAAAGCCTTGCACCTTTGAACTCTGCCGCCAATCCGTTGATTTACACGCTATTTAATACCGCCATGTGCACAAGGATATTTAAGAAACAAACTAATTACAATTCGCCGCCGACATCGCATGGGTTCGCTGGAAACTTTTGAAATAGAATGTGTGTGTATGTGATGCTTTAAGTAGGACATAAACGATAAATAAATTGTAAATATAGAAAAAAATCAATGCTTAAGCACATTCAGCAGTTTATAAGTACTCGTTGGATGAAGAGAGAAACAATATCTCCAAGTAAAGATGGATTTACGGTCTGTACACAAAGACATTCATTTAGAATACGCATCTATAACACATATATGGACAATTAAATAATGTTTACCATTATTTAGCCAAAGGTACCAATGAACAGTAAATAACATTTAAGATGTTGGTGTGAGAGAGAATCATATTTATGGAATTAAATAAAACTTTTTGCATTCATGACAAGAGTTGCGGCTTTAAAACTTTGTATTGACAATTATTATCATAACTTGTTGAAAGTTAGTTTATAGACCACTAATCACAAGGAGTTACGTTAGTACTACGGTGGACACATCAAGGTTTACATACTGAATTTTACTTATTATGTGTGCATTTCTATCCAATCACGATATTTCAAGTATAATCATTTGAACAAATGTAGTACGTTATTGAAATTCATATATGACTCGATAAAATTATGATATGTTGATATGATAATTGTCATATCTACCAAATATTTTGCAAATGGGAAAATATACTTATTTTAATTCGTTTTGAATGTGTTTCGTATGTCTGTTTTTCGAATGTTGAGTGACTTGCACTTATTAACTCCTTTTTCATAAAATATATTACTACTCTAAAATATTTTCAGATACAGCTACGTATTACACAAGTGACTTTGTAAATTAAATATTTTATATTACTGACTGGCTAATGACTTTTTAATGCACATGTGTATATCATTTGATTAAAATTTGAAGAAAAACAAGTTTATTAATTACCGTGTTACGAGTTATTTATTCGACGTTCAAATATAACTTAAAGTGATATAATGCCTATCTAAGAGCATATATTATATGAACAGGCAAAAGTCAAAATAATTTTTCAATTTGCCATAAATCTTTTCAATTTTATAATTTACTTTGCATGTACGATAGATAATTCATGTGACCCAAATAAATTTCTGTAAATATCCACTGGAATTCATCTGTAACATTCAATTTATAAAAAGAGCGGGGCAGTCTATTTATATTTAAGGGAAGATTTTATTTTACTTTAATAATTTGCCGCTAAAACTGTTTGTCATTCATTATTAAAACAGTCCATAGTTTGAACTATATAGTTATAATTAAGCTCAACTTGACACTGAGTATAATGTCACTTTAAGCTCAACGTGCAAAATGCCCATAGGTGAGCTTTCGTTATAACATGAGGTTCATATTGCATCATAAGTCGTGTGTGGTAATCCGCATTTTTTTGCAAACAACATCTCAAACACTATCTTAAGTTGTCCTCTAGAAAAACTGTGGAAAAAGGTCACAAGAGCTATATAGTCGATGAATGAATTTTTTTAAAAATGTCATCTGTGAAATTACAATGCCACTCAGATGTTTTGCATGTGTGAATCTTATTTACTGAGATATAAAGGACAGATAGTTTCCCCTTAAAAATACAATGTCCCGAATAATACCCATGAAGGTAAAATGGCCTCTCCAAAAGAGAATCGAATAAATATCTAACATAAAGTTGCATATAAAAGCTCATGCGTGACACTTCCAAACATAAAGCAGTTTTCACATAAAGAAAGTTGTTATTGCTCGTGAATGTTCTGAAAATGTAATTGAATTGCCTTTTGGCAAACGAAATGAAACCTGTAGTAGTTTTACACATTATATAGGAAAGTTATATCAAATATATTTTTTCTCAAAATCAACAATGTCCAGGCCTTAAACATTAGGTACGTAGCGGAATCTTCTTGCCTTCGGCAAAAGGTATATAAATCTTACACCTTGCCTCCCCCCTCTCTCTCTAGGGGTCACTCATTTTAAATTGGCTAGATTGTAAATTAAGCAAATAATATTGTTTACGTAGTTTTCATATGTAGAAAGATAAATGTCGCAAAACAAATCACATGAACTGTGGTAAATTTATGCAGCTGTATCAGTAATATATAGATATTCTAAATGCGTGTGGCACTTTGCATGCTCTTTTATGTTGCCAAAGGGAGCTAAATTAGCTATAATATCAGTACATCGACTTTGATATAGGTGATTGACCGTCAGTCAATATTAACAAAATGATAACATTGCCGAGTCTTCAAATAAACTGAAATAACTGATATAATAATAAATTATTTGCGAAAATTGCCATGAGTCACGTGGGTTTTTGTTTATTCATGCAATTTGATATATATATAAAATATAAATGAAAAAATAATTATTGCTTATTCAAAACATTTGCCTTGAATTTTTCCTGTACACCTTAATCTAACATATGGCTATGGTTAACATGTGCTTTTATATGTTAATCGAAAGTTTACAGGCAACGAGAATCCCCTGCAGGTTGGAGCCCTCACAAGGAGTGTGTCAGCAATATTCTGAAGGGTCATGGCCAGTCATAAATCTGGACACAATCAGCAGGGAGTGTATGAAAGCTCTTTATATTCTCCATATAGTTGAGCAAGTCATGACGTACAATATTTTCATACTGCCATCTATATATATTCTAAGTTTAGTATGTCTGTACTTTTTGAGTTATCATTATATATTGCTATATTTACAATATTTTAAGTTTATTTTTGAACAAAGCAACCCGTTTAAAAAAGAGAGAAGGAAAAGACATGCACAATATCCATACTGCCATGTATCCATATTTCAAGTTTCATAAAAAAATTTAGTACTTTTGGAGAAATCACGTGATCATGATTTCGCGGATTGATTGACAGATGAACGGATGGACAGACGGAGGGAAAATATAAAGTCCCCTCTGATGAAAACGGTAGGGACTAAAAATGAATTATAACTAGTTTTAAAGCTATATCATAATTCTAAAAACAGAATCAAGGAAACCACGATGACAATGCACACACCTTTTACAAACACCTTGAAGACTATCTGTTGTTGTTTTAATTTAGAAAATGAACATTGAAACATGCATGTAGGCGTATCTAACATGATATTAGAAAATACGAAAGAATAACTTATTATAAAGAGATAACAATCTATGGAGTAAAACAAGACTTATTAAAACCACAACGTTCTTTTTTTTAATTTCAGCCCACCTACGTTTATGAAATAAATCACCATCATGCACACCTATTTCTACTATGGAAAAGGTTATTGGTTAATTATTTTTTATCTCAGCTATATACAGATATACCATATTTCCGTATACCATTTATCTTATATGTTTTGTATTTTATAATGCATCGATTTCATTTTTTTAAGAGTAGTCTTATAGAGAATCAACACATTTACAAAAATAATGATAGTATTTTATCATCTTAAAGTGTCTGACAATGGCTAATTTTCACTTAATCAAAACATCAATTAGTAATATTCGTTCTGTAATTTTACATGTATACATCTATATTTACAGAATAAAAGATGTTGTTAAAATAGGTAATGAGTTGGCAATAAGAGACATTTCCCATTGGGCCAAAATCACCTATTGTTTATTCTTCCACTAACCATTATACCCCATTGCGAAAATAGACGTTTTGTCAAGTAATCCTTTAAAGAAATTTTAAAAATAACGATGTTTTCTATTTTTAAACTTTCATATCATCCAAGTGACGAAGTTTCTAACAGACATTGACTGCCGCAGCCTACACTCTTTTACAGGAAACAATATTAATTATTTTGGAAACCTGTAATTTGTATTATTTCTTTGTACTAAAAATACACCAAATCGCATATCCAATAATCCAGAGCCACTAACATTATTAGGAGTGCATGCACCCTGACCTTTCATAGAATTCAACCTTCACTTAAAATAAAACTCATCTTCGTTCCAATGTACAGTACAATGTTTAACAAAACCTTCTCTCCCATTTTCGAGTATCCTTCGTGCTCGGCCAAAAGTCAAAAGTTTTAGAACAGCTTTGTGCAAACAAAATGTATTGCAGCAAATCAACATAATTATCAGAATCTGGTGCAAATTGATGACAGGTTAAAGAAATTTTGAAACATTATGCATTGGTGAACAGGTAAAATATAAGCAAAATGATATAAAGTGAACATATCTCATAGATCTGCTTCAGTTAAGTTTGCCTTTTTGTTTTTTCTCAAAAGTTTTAAGTATTGAATCGAGTCACTTATAATAAAAAAAGTTAATGATTTAGGTATTTCTAATTTGAATATTTCTTCTTTTCTGATATTTTTGACTGTTTAATAAATAGTCAATAAAACAACAAGTAGAAACAGATGAAGGTTGAATGATGGGCTATTCATTAATGGATAAATCCTAGTTTACGTGCATGCACCTTCAAATGACAAAAAAGCAGAATAAAAACTTATATATATACTTATATCTCCTTACGCCTCTACTGTTAGGGTTATACCTGTGTCACAGTTTAAGAATTGTATACTTTTAAGGGGAATAATATTGTAAGCTCAGTCCATAGGTCCGGTATTTCGAGGGTCCCTGGTTTGAGTCCAGGTCAGACTGCATTTTTTCTCTCCCCGTGACTTCTGTAATGTTGAGGTGTTATAATAAACTACATTAAAAAGGGTTATTTGCAATAGAATTGTTAAATAAAGCTACAGCTTATACAATACAAACGATTTACAAATATTTTTATATCATCTTTTTCTGATTCCTTTACAGAATATTAAAGTATGGAAAAGTCGTGATTCCTCAGATGCATTTAAATGTTAAGTTGAAATATCAAACAATTTTAAAAGTTTTCAAACTTCAGAAGTGTTTATAACTTTATGATCTGCTTTTTGATATTACACCAGCTTCTGTTAAACTGCTATCTAATTATCAGACATAGATAAAAAAGATACAGCGTTTGTTTTATAATATAATCTGTAAAAAATATTAAAACAGATGTTCAATAAAGACCTAGTTGCGTCAATTTATTGCTTCGGTAGTTCTTAAGCAATTTCACCAGTCACAAACGGTTTGAACTGAGCAAATTAAATATGGTTATCCGAAGTTTACATTCGGGACTTTCCGATACATAATGAAAAACCCACTCCCAAGATTTAAGTCACAATTTGTTTTTAAAAAACAACAAGCTAAAAGATTTTTAAATTTAACTTCACTAAAATATACATGCCACATTGATATATGAAGCTGATTAAAATAAGTCTGAAATAGAACATTCTAATAGCAAGTAATAAAAGAACTTGTGCTATTTTTATGACTTTGTTTGTTCCCATGGTAGCACTATATCATCATACTGTGCTAAAGATTAATTTCAAATCACCGCGTGGTGTAAAATATTAGAATACTGTATTTCATTGTACATGTTGTAATATGACTTTATATGTAACTATAGCTAGACGCAGTTAAAAACAGCACTGCTCTCTCAAAGGAATATAGAATCTTAAACAATGGCCCCGCTGTGGATGTATGATTTAATATATCTGTATATAATATATAAATTCAAAGATAAAAAGGCATAAAAGAAAATCCATTATTATATCAAAGACTCTAAAAATTAGATATTGTTTAATACATTTAAATGTGTGACATAATTTATGAAAATAGTGTCTGTTATCTTCTTTTTAGTCAATTTGGATCCACAGATGAAAAAATAATATATCAAAGGCCCTAAAAATAAGGTATGGTTTAATAAACAAATGTGTTATTTATATATCTATTAAAATAATGTTTGGTTTACACAGAATTTATTTTAGTACGACTGTGTAGGAAGCTATAAACTTATAGACACACTTTCGAACCCGTTCCTGGAACCAACCAGTACTGAGCAATGAATGTACAGTTTCTTGCTCAAGGAAACATCGACTTGCCCCTGAAGGGGTTTGAATGATCATGAGATTACTAGTCCGACACATTAACCACTCGGCCATGCCGCCACAAAAATAGTGTTTATTATCTTCCTTTTAGTCAATTTGGACCACGGGTGAAAAAAACATTATACCAAAGGCCCTAAAAATAAGTTATTGTTTTATATTTAAATGTTTACATAACTATTAAAATATTGTGTATTATCTTCTTTTTATCAAAAATGTCTTAAATGCATTTAAATCACAACTGATCCATTTTATTCATGTGAATTCTCATTTATAGCATAAATATATATTTTGTTATCACGTTTAATTGGAGTTCTGTTATGACGTCACCTCCGGTAATTTTATAATGTTAGGAACTAATGAATGTATCTAGCCGAGGCGTTTGCATGAAAAAAGTACTGAATATTCGTGTTTGTGTTTCTTGTTGTTTTTTATTCACTTATATCATAGTGACATATACTATTATATTGAACATTATATTATTTGTATTCTGAAATTCATACACTTACATTTGTTAACTACATGCATCTTGATCATAACAAATTGAACACGTATAATGATAAAAAAGAAGACACCGTTCCTGTTTTGAACAATCGTTCATTCTTTCTATTCTTTTTGGTACTGATGCGTGTGAAGATATTTCACCAACGTTCAAACATTTGAACTTGCGGTATTTTGCCGCACTTTCTAAACATTTTGAAAGTTTTGTCTTTAATGACTTAGTTCACTTTTCCTTCAAGACAGTAATTTATGAAATAAAGATTCAATGATAGCAGTGGCAGTCAAGTGATTGGAATACATAAGTACTATCTTCTTCGTTACAGAAGTCCAAATAGATTTTTTTATGAAGACATACCTAAAACAGACAGTGTCGGCTATCCTCATGGACAGATATGGTTATGTTTAGAACTATTACCTGAAAGTAATAAATGTCTCTTGATCATTGACCTATCATGTTTTCGGCATGATAAGTGTATGTGGGAATCATGATAACAAGGTTCTGATAATAAAGGGAATGTTCTGCTAATATAATGCTTTAATTTATACAAAGGGCACTTATCGAACCCTTGCTTGAATACAGTATCAAATGCTAATATTTGTCTATCCATAAAACAATCTTTGTTCGTGTTCTTTACCAAGTATTGAAAAATACAGTTCAGATATTTGTTGAAATACTAGCTTCTGCATGCTTATTTTTGGCAATAATGTAATGTCTGGAAATTTGAGATTGCTAGGGTGCAGTAGAATGTAAAACTATATACTTCTTTCGCTTGGATTGTCGAGCTTAAAAGCACACGAACACTGTCAACGTTATATAGCGACTTTCTAGCATAAGTGGCGGAAGAAGACCGCATGTGCTCCTTCGTGTATAATTACTGGCACAAGCGGGAATCATGAGTAGATTGAGTCTGTATATAAGACATAATCGAAAGTGTAATAATCTATAATGCCCCTTAGCAACCGAATAAGTTGTATTCAGTATCCAACACTTAAGTATTGGAATCAATGATCACCTAGGTTACGCTCATTAGCAGGAAATGGAATCAACAACCGTGTAAGAATGTATACGAGAGGAATGGAACATTCAACCGATGTAACGGACGCCAACCAAGGTAGTACGGTAGGTCGTCATTATCCCTATTCTAAATTTGTGAATTATTTAAAAAAGATATATCAACGAATATTGATTTTATCAAGAGATAAAATCACTATTTGGGATATTTCAATTCGATTGTAACACGACATCAACAAACAAATAAATGCTGCCGTACTTGATATCAAGCTACATTGCGCCTGATTTGTTTCAGCTTATTTTCAGCGCGTCGCATTTTTAATGGTTTGGTCACATGTCTAATGATTACGTCACATGTCCAAACATAGAACGCCAACAGTATTTCATTGCATATTCTAACACGATCCGCATGTTTTCTTTATTGGACATAGAAGCACCGAAAGTGTTTGTTAATACACAAAAAAATCACTGTCGACGACGTTCTATATTTAAACATGTGACGTAATCATTAACAAATCAGATGGAAAAAAAATCCGAGCCTTGTTAAAAAGAATGCCAATAAATGCAATGAAAAAAAGGTTTTGAGACATAAGGAGAGTTAAAGCTATACATAAAGGAGACAAAATGTTTCAGCACATATTTAGATAAATCAGACAGAGAATCATAGAAACATGATTCATTTGATTACAAATTATAGGAGTGTCAATTGCTCTGTCGTTTCTTTCACGTAGGTTGAATAATTCTATAAACAGAACTTTGTGGTTTTTAATCAATTGTATTCTTCCTTCGACATTTGTTCTAAATACAGCTTAATCTGAATTGGTGTTTAGATATATGTCCACCTACAAATAAGTTAAAGAAACGTCTTTGATAACAGTAAGTGTTTTGCTTATTAATAAACTTGTTCTATTGTTTTAAATTTGTGCATGCTTTTATTTTGAAACACTTTTTTATAAATCAAATTCTAACAATTAGCCTTCAGAAAGTTAAATAATTAGCCTTTGCAAAGTAAATTAACCAGACCAAATATAAAATTTCTTAAAATCTAATCATAGAGGCCTACCACACAGTCACCTATTATTATTTTAACCGAAAACAACAACAACAACAACAATAAATTACAACAACAAAACAAAAATATACAAAAAAAAGGAAAAAACACCAAATGGCATTGAAGCAGAAGACATGCAATGGGTTATTTATAGATGACGCGTTTTAAGACTCGCAGCATAGTGCTATTTAATAAGTTTCGTACAATACTCAAAACTGAGCTGTTAAACTTTTATTTCAAATGCTTCTGTATCATGTAATAGATAATGGTAATAACTGCGATGATATATTTCGTAATTGTAATATAAGATGCATTTCGTTTCATCATATGAACAAGGCTTTCCTGTCATTACATTAAACTACACATCATTTATTTCTGAGTTAAGTTATTGTCTGCTTCTAAGAAGATTTCGCGTATTAACAAATGATATATACATGTATACTTATGTTATGTTACTTATTTATACCAACTTACAACGACAAAACGCAATGCATTTTTACGAGAAAAGAACTCATTGAAATAACCCTTCGGAAAATATATCAATTTAAGTTAGTTTTCACAATTGTGAAAGTTAAGGTTGAATTTGCAAAACCGACATTGCAAAATAAAATAGAAGAATAAAGAAACAACATCCCCCCCCCCAAAAAAAAAAAGAAGAGAAAAGACATACACTAAAAATAAACAAACAAAAAAACACAAAACAGCTACAAAAGAACAGCGGTTAATACGGCAATTAACGAATTTGTTAAAATCCATTTGATTCGTTCGATAGTTTAAAGTCAACATAAACTTTTCCAAAATATGCATAGAAAATAAAATCTTACACCAAATACAAATACAGAAATTGACTCTTTATTGAAACATTTGATTGAAAATGAACGGTTGGGAATGACGTTTATTATAGTGCGAACCTAATGGATTGCTTTTATAAAAATGATTTAAATCAACTTGAGATTGTTCCTGTGCGACTAATAAATGTTTTACTATAGACTGATTAAATGGATTCTCCCATGTTTTTGAAAGCTTTACGACTTTAACACGAGGTAATTTCCGGAAAAAAAAGAGAAAAAAACTTTTAAAAAATACAAAACGAAAACACAACAACAATTAAACCAGGACAAAAAAAAAAGAATAATACTAAAAAAATTAGAAAAAAAAAAAAAAAAGAAACAAACAAGCCAAAACAAGGACAAAAAATTAAAGAATAAAGAAAGTTTGTCAGTTTATATTTTTTAGTCTTTTACGGAAGAGCATTAGTGCCAGGTGTATGTTTTTTATTAACTCGAAATTTCGAGTTACTAACTCGAAATTTCGAGTTACTAACTCGAAATTTCGAGTTACTAACTCGAAATTTCGAGTTACTTATCTCGAAATTTCGAGTTACTAACTCGAACTTTCGACTTACTAACTCGAAATTTCGAGTTACTTATCTCGAAATTTCGAGTTACTAACTCGAAATTTCGACTTATTAACATTACAAGAATGGCCAAAGTTATTTTAGATGGTATAAGATATAGTAGGCAGTGCCTTTGAACGATGGAGTTGGAGAAACGGGTGCCTGGACAAAAACTATTGAAATTTAACTTAAACTTAGTAATGGCATGTACACACCCGACATAAAAAATACAAGGCTTCCTTTAATTTGTACGTTCAGGCGTTCTTCAGACGTTGTATTGTATCCCATCTGTTCGAACATATCTTTTCACTAATCATATTCTTCTCATCCCTGTAAAAAAAACGATCCTATACTTTACGCGTGGGACATCTGAGGAAAGTATCGCGGCGTGGCCAAAATAGGGCGTGCTGAGGCCTTTGTCAAAATTGTTGGACTGACTATATTTCTTGTAAAATCGGATGCTTTTATATTGTTCCCAATATATATATTAATTATAACACGTATCACTTTTATCAACTTTTATCAACACAATATGAATCAAAGTATTAGTAAATAATGAATAATGTTACAAAAACATTATTAGTATAAAGAAACGTGACAGACTAACTGGCCTATACACGTCATTTAAAACTTATTTAACACATGATATTGCACAGTTTACAATAGGGTGGGTTTTGGACTTTTTTTTTTTCCATATGATGGTTGTATGTGTGCTTAAGAAAAAGAAACACCCGGTTAACACGGAAATGTGGAAAGTGTGATTTTACATCCCCCCCCCTCCACAAAAAAGCAAAGGATATGTTCAGTATGTGTGGACAATTTGATCCTATAAAATTGTTCTGTTAAATAAATGTTAAAGGTGCTCTGTCAATTACAACAACTACACACGAAAGAAAGTATCTTGAATTCAATCCTTGCTTTCACCGGCGACCAATGAAAGTCGTGCAATGTAAGTCGAAATTTCGAGTTACTAAGTCGAAATTTCGAGTTACTAAGTCGAAATTTCGAGTTAGTATGTCGAAATTTCGAGTTACTTAGTCGAAATTTTGAGTTAGTAACTCGAAATTTCGAGATAAGTAACTCGAAATTTCGAGTTAGTAAGTCGAAATTTCGTGTTAGTAAGTCGAAATTTCGAGTAAGTAAGTCGAAATTTCGAGTTAGTAACTCGAAATTTCGAGATAAGTAACTCGAAATTTCGAGTTAGTAAGTCGAAATTTCGAGTTAGTAACTCGAAATTTCGAGTTAATAAAAAACATACACCTGGCACTAATGCTCTTCCGTAGTCTTCTTTAAAGATATCGTGATTTTTTTAAAATTATTAATTGAACTTGAACTGACTGTTGCCAACATTACTTTTAATTCTTAAGATGGATACGATCGTAATTATAAGAGACAATAATTACATCGAGATGTTCTCGCGACGGACAGTATTACAAGAACTGTCAAAATAAAATAAATTTTGTACATTTACAGTCCAGTGATTAACGTTCTTTACATTGACAATAATATTTATCTTCTCTTTTTAACATTTTCAATTTTGTCGATTTGGGCTTATTTTAATGATTCCGTTTTTCTCTATTTTGTAGAGATATTTTTCCTGATTTTCCACTATTAATAATCTTTATAGCTTAGTGATTACTTAAAAGAAAATATTTTGATCTGAATTTATTTTTAAAACGCAATCGTGCTTTTAAAGTGTCTCTTTACATCATATGTGATAGATTTATTCATACACATTTTTTGTTCCTGAAAAATTTTCCCCTCTACGCTGCGGGTTCGAATCCGCCAAGGACAATTAACGGGAGGAAGCTATTAAGCTAGTCTTACAAACGCATTTGAAAATACTTTTGAATTTACATTAAATCTGCAATGCACAATTTTTCGTTGTACTTTTAGGTCGATTTGAATTATGTAATGCATAATTATCCTAAAAACATGATAACGTATTCAGTTGGAAATGTTAAAGTATAAATGATGATATACCTATGACCAATTACTGTAAAAGGCTTTAACAAATATACTTACTTTAACTTCGTTACTGAAGATTACGTTGTAAGCAAACCGCAACGATGTGATACATCGCATTTCTACACATTAACACACTTCAGAAAATCATTATATTAGAAGTCATCTGTAACTTCTTAGTTAAATTATGATATCTTATTGTTATAATTGATTTTTTTTTGTAATTGACGTTACCTACCGGATTATTATAAATATATTATTTCTAAGAAAATGACAAACAACATTTTTAAATACGATATTAACATTTTATTTCAATTTCTTTATTACTTTTGATCTTGTTTTAAAGATTGCTTTCTAAAATCAATATGATTTTAAGTCAAGATATAAATTAGATTATTTCATGCTGCAATAAACGGATCATTGTTTTGTAAAGTACCAGTCCTCAATTCGTTTCGTGGTACAGTAGTGAATATTTGAATTACGTCATCAAGAATTGAGAAGTCTAACTTCGAAGTAAAGAAAATAATGATAAGATTAAGCTGAATGCATTATTGAGTCCGCTTGAAGATGGATGAATGCCTTGCAATAGACAACTTGAATAGCATGAAATGTCAAGAATCCCAGTGGAATAAAACACAATTCCTGATTTATTCACTCGTAACATAAATTTCCTGTTAAACGCACACCATTCTATTAATAATCTCGTAGTGTAACTAAATATCTCTACACAAATATGGCCTATAATTACTGGAAGAAATACGTCTGATTTTCTAATCAAGCGTTGCATTTATAGGCCTACACAATAGGCACAAAAGGTAAATTGAGAACAATGAAACACCTTGCAGCAAACAACAATTGTTAAATTTGTTAAACACTCTCTTCGTTTAAATTGGGTATGTTCTTTAGCCTTCTTTGAAATAACTGAAACGTATTTTGTGTTGTGCTCAAAAGTATTCAAAATCTATAAAATGAACCAGAAAAATTCGGATATATCTATCCAGATAAATTGTGAAATGGAAACTCCTGGTCTCAGTTGGGGAGTAAAATGTAATAAAACAAACATCTCCCGGCACGCAAAAATGTTCCATTCAATCTAATGGTGTATATTTCAAACAAAGTAAACAAATTATGAAGCCATAAGTATGGATATTGCTTACGTTGCATATTCCTGAAAATCAATCATAAAAATAAAAACGTTTAACCTAACTTTGTCTTTTAATCGAGATCAAGTTAGCGTCTATAAAGAATAACTGAAAGTGTTGACAATTTAATAAAATTTCCAGCAATGTATATAATGAAATTTTAAGTCAATGTTTTAAAACTACCGTTTTAAGTCAAAGTGATCTATGCAAAGGACCATTGCCATAAATCTCTCTGTTTAGTACAGACTTACCTATTTTTTCAGTGGATGCAGCCATAATGTAGTTTCAAATATATAATATTCTTAACCGTTAATTAGCAAAAATGATGATGATGCCCCATTTAAAATGAAATAAAAAAAATCTCGCGTTTATACATTAAGTTCAGATCATAACAACTATTACTTTTTAATTAATTTTACAGACATCTGAGACCATTATTTTATTCTATTGCTAAAAACCTATACTTCTAAAACGTTTTAACACTAATTAAGAAACTTTTCCATTTTCTCTTCGACAATATCTTTTAAGTGTTTTACCTCTAAAATGAAACAAAATATTATCTATTTAAATTACAGATAAAAATACAGGGTACGACTTGAAATATAAAAGAGGCCATGTATGACGCTGTATTTTGATCTGTTTCAAGTTAATGTTTAATTTAACTGTTATAAAAACATGTACTGTGAAATCTTGCAGATGCTGGTATGTTTCTGTTGTTGTTATATTCGGAAAATCGATAAGAGTTATTAGCAAAATAGTTTTATTGTAATATATTTTTTTTCTGTACCATGTTGTTTATTTATTAAGAAGAAATAGGAAATTACAGATAGAAAAACTAATTTCCTGATGGATCTTTAAGACCTATGGACATGCCAAGTTGAATGAGCTGTCGGTTTAGTAAACATCCGTCCTGTATCATTTGTTTCAACATATAAACATTTATATAGTAAACAACAGTTCTATCTAATATACTAGTATATTGCAATTTTTGAATTCCCGGAATTTTCATTCTACTGAACGTAATGTAAAACAAATTATTTCAACAAGGTGTGTCTAAAACCTAACACTTATGTTCATTTTTATAAATATGTTTAAGGTATAACTGAGTTATATTTTATCATGCTTCATTGATAACATTTTACAACTCTAAATCATTTGAAAATCAATGTTCATCGGTACATATGTTTCTGAATTCTTGAAAAATAGTATGTTTTATTTCAATATTTTGAATTCCGCACAAGAAGCCAGTTCTTAGGGACATGTAAGACAATATTCATGAAGAAAACAACTGCCCTCTCCGAATTAGGCCACCTCAAATCGAGCCATAGCAATTCTATTTTACCGTCTACGACATCATGCAACAACATGCAAGATATCCATGTTCATCTAACTTTGAACACTACATAGGGTAGTGAATATGAACTTTTTAGCATTACTCACGTATTTTTTTTATAATTCATCATCTTATTACCACCAATACAAACGTTTTTATCTTTCTTATACATGTATAGAGTATGACGTATACGTGACTGTTTTTAGATCGTTAAAATAGACTGACTGTTAGAAAGTGTTAGCGGAAATTTCTTATTTCTATACGAAATTGTCATTTTAAATGTCAGGACAGTCGTCAACCAAACAGGTTTGACGTGACTTTTACTTGTTATATATAAATTTATTTATATTGACCGCCGGATTAACCATATGGGCCAGGTTATCTGCGCACTTGCTGGTCCGATCATAGAGCCCACATTAGCAGCGACTTTATGTTGAATTCTGCTTAAGCCGGTGCTAGCGGGCATGGACGGTAGTTTGCACTTGACAGTACCGTCCACTGAACAGCTCTAATCCAAAACCAACCTGCACATTTTCAGTTGTGCCGTTTTCTATTTGTCATCCAGACCTGTGTCCCGGAACTGTTTTTTACCGCTCGTTCGTGGTTGAATAGTCCATAAAGTCATTGCTGAGAAAGAATAGCAAGATCGGACTTGTAATCGACACACACAGAGAGATATCTCACCCGCTCACAAGCGCTATACTTCGTCTGTTGATCCTATTAGCGTATCAACACCGTCTACACACAGCTGTAAGATTCGTACACAGTGATAATCCGAGCAATATCATATACTAGATCATGATGAGCAGAGTGTCTACTACACGAGAGAACCGTTGATCTGCGTGAGAGAGATCGCTTATGAGCTGCACTCCTAAAGGTGTCAACGAGAGAGAGAGCTACCAAGATATGTCACACACACATTGCGTATTATTAGCTGAGTATATGGATATAAGAGAGTCGGACGACTTTTGAGATCATTATACTGAGACCGAAACGATTTCTTAGGTTGATACGTTAGCGACGAGAGTTGAATGGTCGTTAGTGTGAGATAGATAGAACATGAGAGTGTATTTGAATTACCATATAGGTCGAGACGATATAGATAGATCGAGTGCTATAAAGATTATAGCAGGATTTGGGTAGACGAGGTTTTTTATTTTTCTGGACAAGTTAATTACTTATTGGGTAACCAGATGTGTGCCATTGTTTCAGAAGGATCTCTAAAAAGTGAAATGATGTGTTCTGCTGCCAAGTCCCGGATGTTGAAATGTTCTGTACATGAAATGGTATTATTACAGATCTTGAGTAAGTCGATAATGAAACGAAGTAATATGTGGTAAGAACAGGGAGTCGGATGGTCCCCACAATCGGATCTGCGATGTGGTCAAAAGGGAGAAGGGACAGCCACATGGGCGGTGAAGTGCAGGTGGTGGGGGCGGCCAATCATAGAGAGATACGAGCAATAAAGCTTACTGAGGCGAACCAATAGCTGTGTTATACGTGAAAGATACGCGAGAGATTGTACTGCAGAGTGTATACCAAGTCTATATGACACGCTGTAATACTATATACAGGTAGAGAGATCAGAGATAAGATAGTGACATGGCCCCTCGAGCAAGAGAGAAACACACTCCCAGAAAATAGCAAGACACATTACAGGAAATCAATAGAGCTATCTGTCTCACACTCTACATGAACGTGAGTAGTGTTTATGCGATTATCGCGTGCCGGTATCTTGGCGTTTTATGTGAGTTGCTAGAAATCAGGTAGCTGATATACACTAACAAAGTCCGATGTGAGCTTTTATCAAGTAAAGCGCAAAATAAATGTTAAGACGACATGCCTCGTCTACATTCTACTGAACGTGAAATCACTAGAGAGAGAGGATCGGACATATCCTATAATTCATATGACAAAAATAAAAAAATATTCTGAATTCGCAGGTAAGAGCAGATACACACTTAGCTCAATAGAAGAGAGAGAGAATTGTTAAAGCCAGTGTGGTTATTTCGGGGGTCGGTCAATAGTTTGTTTTGGGGGTGGAGTTAGACCACAACCAACCAACAGTTTTAAGGGTGAACCATTAAAACTCAAAGGGGTACCACTCTGGATTGTGTATAACATTCAATTATCATACCTATTTTCCTGATCACCACCGTGAGTAATTTTGAAAGTAAAAAAAACATAACATTCAGATTTCTAGCATTCAAAGCAACAAAACCGGCTTTATTTCCAAAGAAGTTTGTAGTGGGGCATACATCACAGAAAACGGTTGAGACATAAAATCTGAATCTAATTCAACATTGTTCTTTCAGTAGTGAATATAGCACATATCGTCGTGTTATCTTCTTTTCCTCTTTTCTCGAGTAATAAAGTTTATTTGTACATTTATGACATTCTCAAACTCAAAAACAAATCTTAGTGAAGAGACAGCTTCCAATTATGAGCTCAGAGAAATATTATATAAAACAGATATATCAAGCAGCGTCTGCTAGAAATTCAGAGAATGTTAATGAGACACAAGAGAGAGCGAATCTGTACACTACTGACGAGAGAAAAGAGAAGAGAAAGCAGTATATAATAAAATATAATATAAAAATTGCGTTGTAGTTTTCATGCCACATAGACCATGTCTAGTATACGAGTCGTTTTTATAGTGATCACTGCAAGAATCAGGTATTCCACGCACAGATACCATCATGAGAGAGAGATCAATATTAATGAATTGAGAGCACACTAACTACAATAGGTCACATGTACAAAGAGAATTTTCGACACACTATAGAGTGAGTGACGGAATAAAGGTTATCCAAAAACGATATTAGAGGGTAGGGATTTACTATGCGATAATCGAAGAGGAGAGAGCTAATCTGATTAGCGGTATATCTTGTATAATAGCTATCGACGGGGCTACCATTCGCATGGTGATCTACCATCGTATCGTGGGTACACCATCTAGTGGAGGCTTTCCCATCTGTCGCCCAGAACATAGAGTGAGAAGACACAGTTCGTGGTGTCACAACGAGTCATATGGGATACGGTCCACACTTATATCGGTAGGAGGAGTTCTCAGTATTAATGCGACACTTCTCAGTGCAAAACCCTATTCCAGACAGGACGCGAGCTAGCTGAGAGGGATATTAATGAGAGAGTTTTTATGTCGGGACGCCATTATTGAAAATGGAACCCGGGGTACAAGGATGTTTAAATTACTTAAGAGATCTATAGCATTTCGGCGTAGCGCAGAGTGAGTAAGCTCAAAGACTGCTCTTTAGTCTATGTGCGGTGATTCATAAATCATAGAATCTATAAGAGAGTTCTTTATAACAGAGCGTCAAGAGTCTAAAGAACCGTATGCAGTTATGAATACCGAGCGAGAGAATCCGAAAACGATACACATACTGATGATGAGAAAATATGAGAGAGCATATTCGTAAGATTGTAAGAGAGAGGACTGCTAGTATATTAATCTTTAAAATGGGTCTGTTAAAGAACCAATAATGGGTGTTGTGAAAAAAAATTTTTTTATTTTTTCTTTGTAAGGACCAATACCATTTCTATACCCACTTAATCCTGGATTAAAATTGTTACAATCTTTCAAAAATTTAAAAATTATTTAAACCCAATCACACTTACCTATTCGTAACCTAATATTCTTCATTTTCATCTCTTATTAACAACTAAAACTTTAAACAACAACGTTGTTTTTTTTAAAACAGTACAAAATAATAATATAACGCAACACCTAATACTTTCTCATAATTTTACGCTTACTTTTAAAAAAATATTTACAATTTTCAATGTCAATTCATTTAACATTAATATACATATTAAATACGTTAAACAAAACTACTTAAACAAAATCTACCAAAAACTACTAAAAGCATTAAATTTACTATAAATATGTAAGAAATTTTCCTTCGCTAAAAACAAACATTCTACATGGTTTCATTAATGACCCACTATGTTTTTTTGGATAGGAGTGACTTATTTTTTCCATAAATTTACCAATTTTTTTATGTTATATCCGTCTAATTTTTTTTGCAAAATCAGACCATTCTCTAACTTCTTTTCCATAATAATATTTACATTAAATAATTACACAAAATGAAAACTCTTAACTCTTTTCAACTCAAATTCGGGGGCTAAGAAAGGCATAATAAATACGATTTTCAATTATTCAAAGGTATATTTCTTAACTATATGGGCATATATTCTTGGCTAAAATTTCCCAGCTCATTTGGAGATTCAAAATGTATGATTATTGGCTTTTAAAAACTCAGTTGGATTCCTTTTAACCTTGTTAAAAATTGTGTAAATCTCATATATATTTTCATAAATTCAGGGATTTTAACCTGGAAACCCCACCGGTAACGATTAAAGGTTCGTATACGAATTTAACATGCAAAGAAAGGACTATAAGAGGCTCGGGTGTTATATGCGCTCGTCACATTTTTATAGTTGCTATCCGGAACACAGCAAAATGTGATATTTTCTTGTGCAAACACACTTTCACCGTTTTAGCTTCACGGTTCACTAAACCTGGGCTCAGTAAAAGTAATCATCTCGTAAAAAGATTAAATTTGTATGAAAACATCCGTTACATGCGGAAATATACCGTTAAATTAGGACTGTCACTTATAGTCATGTTTGTTGATTTAATATTGATGTACGGATGATCCGAAGGCGGAGTTTCTCATGCAAACAGAAATTGTACTTCCCATTTCGCCACAATGAGTTTACCTATTTTTATGCTAATAAAACTTATTTTGGTTGTCTGGACACCAAAATAAGACATGGATGCGATATAAAACCTAGTTTATTGATGAAATGTCGCTATTTAGATTTTTATGAAATTTATTAACTGTAACTTTAAGCGGATGCTTTTAACAAATGTGTTCATTTATAAAATTATTACCCCTCACTTTTTTCGTAATGTTAATTTCCCATAGGCATCTGGAAGTTATTCTTACTGTTAATGCAAGTGTACCACGCGACTAAGAATTTTGTACTGTTACATAGGTAAACAGTATTTAACAGGATAAAATCTGTTCATAGTGGTCTATTAAATAAAATAAATAAAATTGCCGCCATCTTTTCTCGATTTATTCTTATTTTGACGATAGCATCGTCGAAGAAATATAACACAATGTAACTCTCCTAAAATTTAAGTTTCTGCACACTATCGTTCCTTTGCTAAAAAATAGCTTTTTGTTGAATACCAAAATGAAACATCCGTTGTTCAACGGAATGTAACTGTAATTGTGAATAATTTGTGTCAAACTTCGAACTGCAGTTACATAGAGTTATTAACCTCAAAATCCTTTAATCTCACTTAGTTCATTGCAAACCTCGTAGCATATTTGACTATCATAAAGAAGATACAAAATCTTTTGTGAGACTTAATTATTAACAGATTACGTTTACTACATACATAATTTACATTCTCAACATAATTATAGAATATATGGACAGTATTTGTAAACGATTTTTATCTTAGAAGATACACGTTGTCCGATTTGTCCCTGTGCATGAAATGTCATATTACCGATAGTGTAAAAATCGAAAAATTAAAACAATCATTATGTTAAAGCTTTTATACATGTTGTTCAAAAATGTCCTGTAAAGAAAATTTAATGTGTTGAAATTCTTTTCTTTCTTTCAGAGCAAGACATTTCGATACACTTAATCTGATGTAAAATTTGGGTACATCTTGGTCAAATAAATTTAAAAAGTGAAGTTAAACAACTCATACTGACCGATTTAATCCTTAATTATTTTGCAGTTTTCATCGCTGATTACAACTTTAAAAACTTTATAACAACACGTTTGTGTTTGTTTAAAAAATATGGAACAAAAGAGATAAAGAAAACGGCAACACCTAAGTACTTTCTTAAAGTTTTCTGCTACTTTTTTATAAATATTTACAAGTGCATGTAAAACATGAATTATACATATTATATTAAGTATTAAAACAGAAATAACTGAACAAATGCTACCAAAAACTGCTTTATCATTTGAACAATACAACACTGTTTCCATGGTTACATGTGTTTGCTATAAACACATAAGAGCATCACAAAAGTAATTAAAAACCTTCCTTCTTCTTAACAATTAACAAGTATGGACAGAACAGAAGGCATGAAAACAAATAAACAAAATCGATTTTCATTTATTATCTATTGTATGAGGGATATTTTTCCCTATCCTTTTCGGAAATGAATTACAAAAAAATAAGTTACCAGCATTTGTATTTGAGTGAAAAACTATGGAAAGCATTCTATTCTATTCCAGAAAATGTTAAAAGATAAGAAAAACGTTTTGCATTGAGTGCTGCAACGTTTCTTGGCCATATTAAATCTTTGTTTTCTATTAGTCAGATACAGGAAAGAGTGTTGAAAGAAAATTAAAGTCTTTTTTTCTCATCTACATATATATAAAGTCGTTTAAGTGACATTATCCTCATTTTTTATTTTCAAATTGAGCTGATTGCTATAATTGTTGCATAAAATGACTGTTATAATGGTGATTGAACAACTATTGATATTGAAAAAATAGGATAAAATGGAAATCTGCCTTAAATATTAAGATATTCTTAACACAAATTGAACGTTACAGGTAAATTCCGATGGATATTTATTGAAATTTCCTTGGACCACATTAGTTATTAATCAATCATGCGAAATAAATTATATATAAAATTGAAAGGAATTATGTCAAAGTGTATACTTTTGTTTTTACTTTCATATGTTTACATCTGTTCAACTTTCACTATTTACTCTTTGTTCGGCATGATGCCACTTTAAAAGAGACACTAAATCTATATGCATAATATATTAAAAAAAGGATTTTATGATGCCTTTGCTTAAACTTATGCTAACCATAAACTGGTTGGTTTTAAATGCTTTGTTATAAATGTAATATATTTTGCAAGGAAGATAAATCTTATATTAATGAAATGTACATTTTAATGATCTTACGTTATTGAAATACTATTTCCTATATTATTCATGCATGTTTTTATTTGAATTATTTTTTAAAAAAATTATATATAGAAGTCACAAATTCGATTACATTGTTCTTCTTTTATGGAAAGTAAGATAACATTAAGCACTAATTTCTCCAGGTTTTACAATAGTAGTTATTAAGTTACAACTGTAAATCTCAGAAAGTTCGTTTGAAATCCCTGGTACTGTCCTAAAGAAGATAAAAACATCATTTTTTTAGACTTAATTGAATTTACAGATTGTGCTAACTTACATACATATCTTTAAACGCTCAACGATGTAAGTTAAAAACAGTTACATAATTATTTCTTTCTTTTTGAAAATCATTTAAACGAGAAAACTGTGTCACTACTGTCTTGATGCGAACCACAAACTTTGTACCAGAAAGTACCAAACACCTAAAGTTATCCTTCAAAGTTCACCTGATATTGACATATTTAAGAGTAAATTGCGAATATAAAGGACTTGGTCCCAAATATTTCCTTTGAATATTATACAATTTTATCGGTTTATCAAAAATCCTGAAATAATATTATCATTAAACCTTCATAAATCTAGAAACAATTATTTAATTTCAGAATTTATTACCCACAATTGGGCTTTTAGAAGAAAATTGAAACAATTTATAGCGGCTATAAATAAAGTGTATTATATTGTTAAACGTCATTTATGAAAATATTCTAACAATTAAATGTAATTTTATTATCAGCTTTTGAATGAATATTCAATAACATTTTATTATATGCTTTTAAATGCACTCGTTGGAACACATGAAATGTCAAATATTTGGGGTTTTTTTTACCAAATCTTAATGTAAAGTTGAGCCATATCTATAACATTACGCATGGTACTACATTTTACTCAACAAAATGAGTGAAATACATGTATTTAAAGAGAGAAAATTTATCACTCACTGATTAAAATTATTTTATAAGTGAGAAAGAATCTTTATAATATCTATATATTGTATCATAATTTGGAGACTCGTATAACTCAGAAGATGCTCCTTCTTTTACTTAAAGCACTAATTAAAAGTTGATACTTTTGACGATTTTACCGGTTAACTAAAAAATCACCCTGAATGTATCGCATCAAATGTTGTCCTATGCACATGAAAAAATTAAATTCTGAACAATTGTTTGAAATCTGACCATCAAATGTGTGATTTACTGGATGAAATACGTGTTCTTTTTCGTCGGCTGACATTTTGCAAAAAAGATAAGATTCCTTTTATGGCCATCCATATATGTAAGGATTGATATGTTAATAGGCCTGTTCTTTTATGGAAATCGCTAACGATTCATTTATAGCACCGTTGTGTACTTCTGGCCAAGCCTTGCATGCCGTATTTGATCTTAATATATTTTATTTTAAGAATTTTAAAAATTCGTTAACAAATATTGGTAAAGTTCAAGTCGTACAAATGACAACAAGTCTACTTAATATCTATTTAGATTTAACATTTTGTAAGTGTTCGATATACA
This sequence comes from Ruditapes philippinarum, assembly GCF_026571515.1. NCBI lineage: Eukaryota > Metazoa > Mollusca > Bivalvia > Venerida > Veneridae > Ruditapes > Ruditapes philippinarum. The sequence continues at coordinate 130,215 of NW_026857203.1, forward strand.
TATTATACATTACACGGTTAAATGTTTAAGAATAGAAATAAGTCATATAAATATTTCAAATCTTATTGCGAAAATTGACATTTAGGTTCAATAAATCTTTGACGTGTCTCATAGAATCATTAGATGTAGTCGACAAAAGTGAAATACATGGTCATTCATCAACGAGTGAATCTAAAGTGATATTATAACAGTTGTTTAATCAGCTGCATATGAAGTAGCATATTTTAATAACAGCGTATATAAATATACATTAATATGAATTATTTGAATTTATAAACAGTTACACTAAATAAATTATATAATCTAACGACTGATTCCCAAACAAGGAGGCTTTAATTGCTCACCTGACTGAAGTGTACACTGGTTGTTATGGGAAATGAATGGTTACTATAAAAATCACTGGTTGACAAAGAAAGAAAATGGCTGCTATGGATGTCATTGGTTGCTATGGACAGTTAAATATTACTTTGCAAAGTCAATGGTCGCTAGTTGCTATGGAAAGTAAACGGTTACTATGAAAAGTCAATTTTGCTATCAAAGTCACTGAGTTATATGGAAAGTCAGTGGAAGCTATGGAAAGTCATTGGTTGCAAAAGTAAGTCAATATCAATAGTCAATGCTTGCCATGTCACTGGTTGTTTTACATATACGGGAAATCAAATACCCCTTTCATGACTATAAAAAAAGAAAATTGAGCCGCGCCATGACAAAAACAACATAGTGCGTTTGCGACCAGCATGGATACAGACCAGCCTGCGCATCCGCGCAGTCTTATAAGGATTCATGCTGTTCGCTGTCAGTTTTTCTATTTTTATAGGATATGTAAGCGAACAGCATGAATCCTTCCATTTTTAACTGTAAATAACGGTACACATAAGAAAAATTTATTAACCCCCTATTTTGGTTAATTTACTACATATGGAATTAAGATACTAACTAATTGATATTGATCATGCCCCTTTAGTAAATATTAGCCCCGCCTTTTGGGTATAGCCTTGTTTGAGAAAAACATTTCAGTCTCTTAGTTATTCTGTGACACTACAATGCCAAGAGCTACGATATTTAGCATGATGCATTACCTTGTGAGCCTCTGTAAACCGATTCTGGGTTAATATATTTTCGCCCAGTGGTCACTTATTCTATTTAATCTTATAACCATTCGGATAACACATTTAAGTCTTATTGTGTGAAACAACAAAGCCCTGAGCTTAGATGTTTGACATGTAGCATCTGTTTGTAGATTTCTACAAAAGTTATATCAATCATGACCCTCAGGTCATAATTGGCCACTTAAAATGCCTCGGCCTTGGAGGTCATATAGTGCCATAGGGATAATTGATATAAACATTTTTCAAGCAAGTTTTTTAAGTGGGTCTCTATCACATATTGAAAGATTATTTTTGATAACAAAATACAGGTATTTATTGCCAGGTATTTGTGGTGCTCATGTTAAGTATTTTCTATATGTAAGAAAACCCTTGACCCCCGGGCGGGGACGATTTTGACCCCAGAGCTGAAAGGTAAACAATTCATGTAGAGTTTCAGAAGATGGTGCAACACAATGCCGGTAAATGTCTGTGCTCTAAGCCTGGCACTTTCAAAGATGAAGATTTTAAAAGATGTCAATTTAAAAATATATTTTAGCCCTCCTTATGACAAGATGTTGTATAGAGCAAAACAGTTTGAACAATTTTAGAGAAGTTTCATGCTCGATAAATCCAAGGAAACTTTCAGCAAAATTGGCCTAGTGGTTTCACAGGATAAGTCGTTTAAAAAAGTTGGCGACGGACCCAGTGACAGACGATAGACGCCAAACAAATTGTCATCATAAAAGTTCACCTTACGAACTTTATTTTTAATGGTTATAGAATGTCTCAGTTATTTAACAGACATAAACACGAAGTTACACCGTAGAAATGTAATTCTGCTAATTCAAGTAGGGTTTAATCTATTAATCTAAGATTAATGCAACCTACCTTCAAATTTGTTACATACAAGCATTTTGAAAGTTTTCTTTTTTTAAAATTTAATACAAAATACTTTTGCAGCAGATGTATAGCTTTATACACTTTTATAATACTGATATGAAAAAAATATATAACATATTTTTATTATCAGTTATATTTCATGAAGCAAATCCAATTTTAAAAACATTAAATTAGATATATGTAGAACTCTGAAAAGGAAATTAAATTCATAAATATTAGTCTTGTTTAATAAAATTTTATCTGTTTCTTTCAATAACAAATTTGTATCAAAATTATCATTAAAATATTATACTTTAAGAGTTTGACAAAGCGACAGAGAGATTGTTTTGAGGATCATTACCTTTTGAAACTTTTTATTTATTTCCCGTTTCATTATGTACAAATTTAAACAAAGACGTACATATAATATCATTTAACTGTATTAGGTAATGAATCTATACATTATGTGTGTAGGTGATTGTTATTGCCCCATCGTAATTTTAACACTTACAATGTATAGTAAAACTGTGTTACTGGTTGTTTTGTAAGTGTCTGGTGGCAGAATGCTGCAATACAGACGGAAATCTTAAATTTAATAATAACAATAAGTAGGTTATCAACCTGGTTGGTAGATAAATATTACGCAAGAAGAGCCTTTTTTATTGCTATATAGACTTATTGTCCTTCGATACTATACAAAATTTGTGGACTTGTTTTCCAATTTCAAACAATATTGCAAGCAGGTTAAATGACAGAAAAATCTGTGAAAATTGTTATTTTCTTCGTTGAAAGAAATCTCCAGTTTTAAATATATAAAGGAATTTAGTGTATTATACATGAACAATCATCACTTGGGATAACGTATGCAAAATATTAATTTAATATTACAGTCGTAGGACTTGACACGAACTCCCTCTCATTATTTCAAACATGAAATATTTTGAACAAAACAAATCATTTGCGCCTATTTTTCAATACTGTCATTTTAACCTGCTCAAAACATTTTATGAATTAGAGAAACGAGTCCATAAATATCATTCCAGGTCAAGGAAGTGTAAGTCTATTTTGCGTTTCATAAATACACCAACCACGTTTATTACACACCTGCCGTAATCAGGAAATTTTAGTTTTCTGTCATCACTGGCGCCGGTAATACGATGTGCTTAATGAATATACAAAATCTTAAAATCTTTCGTTAGCAACTGTTAAAAATCTATTGTACAGTACACAAAATAAACTTTCTGTGTATTAGTCACATCAGTTAAACCGAATAAATAAAACATTGTATCTGAAAACGATTATAGATGCATATCATAGTCAAGTGTAAGAAGTGGATATTTTCTAATGTTCTGTTATCTATAATGCCCCAGATAAAAGTTTTTGTTCAAATTAAGATTTGTTTCACTATTTTAGATTTATTGACGGCTCTATATTCAGTCAATACAACTACCATTTCAATCGTAAAACTCAAATGTTGTTGTAAATGAATTCCATAAGATTAAAGACATCATTTTGAGATAAAAGCTGAAAATGTTCATTTAAGATGTGTTTACCTATAGTCTGTTCATCGAAAAAGTGATAATAAAAAGTATACAGTCAAGTATATATATGACTTTATAAAATTTATGAATTCTGTTTGGCATTTCAATTTAAAATTACGAAAATAATCTGTTAGTTTTCTAAGTATTTTTGAGGGTTTTAGTTCATCGAATCTCTGAACTTATAAACTTCACACAAAAATGAAATTCACAGCCATATTGATGGATAGGTAGAGTTGGTTTGTTTGATTGTAAAACACATCGACACTGGCAGAAGTCACATCGTGCTTAAATGGTGGGGAAAGACCATAGGTGATGCCCCTTTACGATTATTCAAGACAAGAGTGGACGCCTTATTAGAACCAAAAGGTAGCTGTATAGTTACCTCGCATGTTCCTGACGGGATTCGAGTCCACAGCGGTGAGGGCCAAGCGATTAGTAGTTTGCAACATTATCCACTCAGCTAAATAGGCACTTTTAAATAAATATTTATTGATAAGAACTTATGGCATACAAATTGCTTCATTAAATAGTTTATGGACAAACACAAGTCATGCACATATGTTTTAGAGTTGTTCTGTAGTCTTCAACTATTGAAAACCGAATGTTATAAGTTCAATATTTTTTAGAAGACTTTCGATAGTAACTTAATAACGAAGGAATATAGTATCAATGTTAAATTTGCCAATCAACAATTTGAAATGATATTCCATTGGAGCAGGTGCTTGTTGTCTATTTACAAAAGTTTTAGCGATATAAATTAGATAAAATGCTTATAAAATGAAATGTTATTAAAGACCTTAAATACCTAACTATGAGCTAAAATATTAGTTATATGCATCCTTGCGCTAGATAAGTTACATGCCTATATTATTTTGTAAAATAGACTCCTTACATGTAGAACATGATTATTATATAGTCACAAAAATGTATTTGTAACTTAAGGTAAATAAAATGATACAAAGAGTATTACACACTGTTGTGATGATGATAAATTAACTACAATCGGTTCCTAACAATTCAAAATAACAATAAAATAAAAAAAACGTAATGTATATGTAATATTATGGTGCATAGAAATATATAAATTTTATTTAATAATAATAATTACAACATCAATACAGTAAAACACGACAGTTACGACTTCAGAGCCAACTAAATAACAGAATTATACATATCTTAAAACAAGTGCAAGAAGACCTCAAGTGCTCATCCGTGCATTTTAGGCACGAGCGGATACCTGAGTAGAATCAACGATGTTCCTTCCGTAAGGTAGCTGGAATGCTTCATCTCATTAAAGTATCCAATGTCCTTTGCGGATTTCGAACTCACACACAGAGGGGGGAGATTTTGACATTAACCCCGAAGAATATCTTGACCAACATTACTCTATGACATATGAGATGGCAAAAATATGCCTTCAAAATACTTCATTGTAAATATACACAAGTATATTTGTGACATTGATTGCTTGTAATGTTTCGGTATGTACATCAGCATTCATAACCAGCGAGTGATACGTTAGCGGTAGGTTGCTATAAATATGTTCATTTAACTAAGAAAGATTTGTTTAATAAGTAAAATGATACCTTTATTTAATAAAAGTGTTTTTCTTTTAAGAATTGATTTATTGTGCAACATGATACAATGTGTCTATTAAACATTGAATTCTATTCATGGTTTTGATATTTATTGTTTCTTATATTTCTTGTCTTACTTGAATACGTTGCTGATGTATAAACTGTAATGGAAAATATGACTTTAGATTAATATTTAAAAAATATACATATAGTTTTAGATTTTTCTCATTAAAATAAATTATTTTCTCACTGTTTCATACTCAGAAATAAAAATGGAAATGATTCATCAAATACTCGATCTGTTTTGAATAGACTTATTTAGTTTAATTTGAACATTTATTCTTGATAAAATATATTAATTTTGCTGTATGCACAACCGTAAACAAATAACAAAAAAATGGCATATTTCGGTATATTATATACTATTATCAGGGACTTAGTAAAAAGAAGGAAAAGTTTGGTATCCTTACATAAACACATTAACTTTATATATGTTAGATTTTAAAGCATAGAAATACATAAATCCAAAACTGCAACAAAAGCCGTTCAAAATGCCGCAATAAAATTTCTTGATCTTTCCAAGCGACAGTCAGGTCTTTTTTATAATAGGTAATAATAAGACATTCACAAAGGCGGTATTTCACTACACTGATATTTTTTGTCTTGGTTGCTATCGTGTAACAGTCGGCATTTTGAAACATTTTATTATAGCACCAGCATAGGTCAAACGAAAAAAATTTCGTCAATTTTATAAAGTGGCCCTCAACAATTTGGGGCTTAATTCTAAATAAATTTCATTTGCTTTCCGATAAGCTTAGATTAAACAAAACATACTCATTCAAACCAATTTCAAGGACTTATTTTTTACGTTATAACCTTTCAAACCAATTCCAAGTATTATATTTATAGCAAAATATAATTGAAATGCAGAGTTATGTATAAATGTTCAAAGATCACTTTTTCTTAAATAAAATGTTATGAATCATTACATTAATACTGGTTGATTTAATTTAAGAAAATAAGCTTATTTTCTCATACTGTAGCAAAAAGCATTTATAATGCATATTGAAGGTTATAAGCAGACGAGTAACTTATTGCACTATAATGAATAGAAAGAGGTTGTCAATAATAGTTGTACAATATTACATTTTCTTTTGGTATAAAACGTCATCAAGTACGATGACCCCTGTAGTAGTCATGGATTCGCAGCCTTATTGATGGATAGGTATAGTTGGTTCGTTGATTTGTAAAACACATCGGCACTGCAGAAGTCACATCGTGCTTAAATGGTTGGGGAGGCCATTGGTCTCGCTTCAAGCTTATCCCTGCATGATGGACGCTCATTAAGAACCGTCAGTTTCAGCTGATAGCTTTGCCTCGGCATATTTCTACGGATGGCGAGTCAACAGCGTTTTAGGGCCAAGTAATGTTGTAGTTTGCGACTTATTCCACTCACAAATAGGTCCTTTATGATTAATTTTTTAATAATAAGTGCTTAGTGGCATGCGAATTGCTTCAATAAAATAGTTCTATGACAAATAAGTGAATTGCACATATCGTTTTAAAGCTATCTGTTCTTGATCCTATTGAACACCGAGAAATGTTGATAAGTCGCATAGAACAAACCTTAAAGAGAAACTTCACATTAGTTAACTAAGTAACGAAGGAATAATAGTTATAAATGTACATTTGCCAATCGAGCAGTTGTTGAAAAAAAGTAACTCCATGGGGCAGAGGAGTGCTTTGTTGTGTATTTACGAAAGTTATAGCGATATAAATTAGATAAAATGGTTATAAAATGACATGTTATTAAAGACATGTGATACCTTACTATGAGCTAAATATAGTTCTATGCATCCTTACGGTAGATAAGTTACATGACTGTATTTTTTGTAAAAATAGACGCATTACATATAGAACATGATTGTTATATTATCAAAAAATATATATTTGTGACTTAAGGTAAATAAAATGACACATGGAGTATTACACAATGTTGTGATGAAAATAAATTAAATGCAATCAACATCAAACATCATGCAATCAAACATTTCAAAATAACACTCAAATGAATATAAAGTACTGAATATGTAATATTATAGTGCCTAGAAATATAGATTAAACAAACAGTAATTATAATAACAACAACAACAACATCAAAACAGTAAAACATGACTGTCACTACTTAATGGCCGATTTTATACATATCATAAAACTAGTGCAACAAGACCTCAGGTGCTCCTCCGTGCAATATTCAGGCACGAGCGGATACCTGAGTAGAACCACCGATGTTCTGTAAGGTAGCTGAAAAGCTTCATCTCATTAAAGTATCCAATGTCCTTTGCGGATTTCAAACCCACGCACAGAGGGGGAATTCGACATTAACCCCCAAGAATATCGGACCAACAATTACCATGGCATCTGAATACAAAAATATTTATTGTATATTATAAAAGTAGTATTTGTGACATTTTTATTGCTTTAAAGTTTCGTTCTTACTTTCACATTCATACCAGGAGTAATACGTTTGCTTAGGTTGCTAAAAAATAAGTTATTTAACCTCAGAAATGATTGTCTAAAGAATAAGGATACTTAATTTTAATTAAATTGTTTTTCTTTTAAGATAAACATGATAAAATGTGTCTATAAAACCTTGTACCAATTTATGGTTTTGATATTTATTGTTTCTTATATTTCTTATCGTAGTTAAACCTATTCTAATACGTTGCTGATGTATAAACTTTAATGGAAAATAATTTATATGCCTTTAAAAAATTATATATATTTTAAGATTTTGCTCATTAAAATAAATTATTTTTCTACTGTTTCATGCTCAGAGATACAAATGGAAATGATTCATCAAATACTCGATCTGTTTTGAATAGACTTATTTAACTAAATTTGAACATTATTTCTTGATAAAATATATTTGCTGCATGCACAACCGTAAACAAATAACAAAAAATAGCATATTTCTGTATTTTATATACTATTATCAGGAACGTCAGAAAAAACGAAGGGAAAGCTATGTATCCTTACATAAACACATTAACTTAAAGTTTATTTATGTTAGATTTTAAACCATAGAAATATATAAATCCAAACTGCAAGAAAAGCCGTTCAAAATGCCGGCAGTAAAATGTTTTGATCTTTCCAAGCGACAGTCATGTCTTTTTTATAAGAGGTAACAATAAGACAGTCACAAAGGCGGTATTTCACTACACTGATATGTTTTGTCTTGGTTGCTATCGTGTAATATTCGGCATTTTAAAACATTTTATTATAGCACCAGCATAGGTCAAACGAAAAATGTTTTTTATAAAGTGGCCCTAAACTATTTTGGGCTTAATTCTAAATAAATTTCATTTTGCTTTCCTATATGCTTAGATTAACGATAACACTCAATCAAACCAATTTCAAGGACTTATTTTATACGTTATAACCTTTCAAACCAATTCCAAGTATTTTATTATATTTTTATAACAAAATATAATTGAAATGCAGAGTTATGTATAAATGTTCAAAGAGCACTTTTTCTTAAATAAAATGTTATGAATCATTACATTAATACTGGTTGATTTAATTTAAGAAAATAAGCTATTTTCTCATACTGTAGCAGAAAGCATTTATAATGCATATTGAAGGTTATAAGCAGACGAGAAACTTATTGCACTATAATGAATAGAAAGAGGTTACGCAAGGCAATTTTATTCAGATATTTTACATTTCTTCTGGAGAATTACGGAACCAATTTTCAAATAATTTTGTCAAACGAATATTTTATCACATGAAATGCACTTTAAAAAACGATACTGTATCAAATGAGTGGTATTGTAGTTTTGTTGTGCTAAAGTGCTGCAATTTCTCGCTTTTAAAAAGTAAAAAAGCAAACATTAGCAAATGATTTTAAGTCGACGAAAGTACAAAAAAGCAATCACACAAAATAAATAAAAAATACAAAAAACAACAACAAAAACAACAACAGCAAAGACGGTGAATATCATCAGATCATATTGAATGGCTCACTTGTCAATAATAGTTGTATAATATTATATTTTTGTTTGGTATAAAACGTCATCAAGTACGATGACCCCTGTTGTAGTCATGGATTTGCAGCCTTATTGATGGATAGGTATAGTTGATTCGTTGAATTGTAAAACACATCGGCACTGCAGAAGTCACATCGTGCTTAAATGGTGGGGGGAGGCCATTGGTCTCCTTCAAGATTATTCCTGGCATGAGTGGACGCCTCATTAGAACCGTAAGTTAGCTGGATAGCTGCCTCGCATATTTCTTACGGGATTCGAGTCAACAGCGGTGAGGGCCAAGTAATTTGTAGTTTGCGACATATTCCACTCAGCCAAATAGGTCCTATTAGATAATTTTTTAATAATAAGTACTTTAGGCATACGAATTGCTTCATAAAATAGTTTATGGACAATAATGACATGCACATATGTTTTAAAGCTATCCTGTTTTCTTGAACTATTGAACACCGAATGTTATAAGTTCAATAAAAACCTTAAGAAGACTTCACATTAGTAACTTAGTAACGAAGGAATATAGTATCATTGTTAAATTTGCCAACCAGCAATTTGAAATGATATTCCATGGGAGCAGGTGCTTGTTGTCTATTTACGAAAGTTATAGCGATATAAATTAGATAAAATGGTTATAAAATGACATGTTATTAAAGACATTTAATACCTTACTATGAGCTTAAATAGTAAGTCTATGCATATTTGCGCTAGATAAGTTACATGCCTATATTTTTCTAGAAGTAGAACAAATTACATGTAGAACATGATATATTGGAAAATCGAAAACTATTTGTGATTTGAAATTATGAAATATACAGTGTTACACACTGATGTGATGAAAATAACTTAAATGCAATCGGTTACTAACATTTCAAAATAATACTAAAACAAACAAAAAGTAATGTATATGTAATAAAATGGTGAATAAAATAGAAATATAACTTTTGCTTTTTAAAGAAGATTAAATGAAAATAATAATAACAACAACAACAACATCAAAACAGTAAAAACATGACTTTTAAATGGCAGAATTATTACATATCTTAAATCAAGTTTAAGAAGACATCAGGTGCTTCTAAGTTCATTATATAAGGCACGAAATAGGCACGAGTTTTACCACCGAAAGCTAGCTGAATAGCTTCATCAAATATAAATATCCAATGTCCTTTGCGGAATTTGAACCCACCGCAGAGAGGGGGAATTAGACATTAACCCCTTTAACCCATTACTTCATGAGCATTTTGTGAAAAATGGCTGTTTTCATTGAAAAGTCTCCCGTTACAAGTTCAAATTGCTATAATACTATAAAAACTGCTTCAACACTAATCAAACTTGGCACAAATGTTTGACTGGACTATTGCCCTTGCAACAACATGCTCAGGCTTAAATTTTCTGTTACCATGGCAACGAGGGGACATCTCAAAATTGCCAAAAATCACTATTTTGCGTTGATATTTTCCATCAAAATTGATTTCAAAGTGCTGCAACTTCTCAATGGATTGAGATAGAGTCAAATGCTTTTCAGCGTTGGTTACACGTTACCTTATGATCAATCTGGGGTCATTTATAGCCTCTCACAAGTCCAAAATTTTCTTGGCGATGAGGGGGACTCCGCCACCCTTCAAACCCCCCAAACAGAAGGGGGCATATCCCCCTTCTGGCAACCCCCTGATGTATCTTTTGGTTGGGGGGCCGCGCCGAAAAAGTGGTCACTTTTTTTAACAACATTTCTCAAACAAAATCAAGTGTTGGGGGCCTAAATAAGGCATTTTTTCACCATTTGAGACAACAAAAAGGGGGATGAAAAAGGCGTTAAAAGGCGTGTATATCGCGAAATGGGTTAATGACATCTCAATTAAAAATGTACTATAGAAATATGCATCATATATTATAAAGTAATAAAGTTTAACGTAATATTTATGTGACATTTTGATATTGCTTTTAATTCAAGTTTCGTACTAACTTTCATATTCATACCAGGAGCGACAAGTTTGCTTCAGTTGCTAAAAATAATTATCTAACTGAAAAAAATAAATGTTTAAAGAAAAAGGATACTATATTATGATTAAATTGTTTTCTTTTAAAATGATATATTGTGCAACATAATAAAATATGTCTATAAAACATTGAGTTCAATCTATTGTTTTGATATTAACTGATTGTTTCTTATATTTCTTATCGTCATTTAGCTTATTCTCATAAGTTGCTTATGTATACACTTTAATAGAAATTGTGGTTTATATTAATATTTAAACAATTTAATAAAGTATAAGTCATCTGTATAATAAAAAGGAGATTAAATTCAAATATATATTAGTTGTTACCGATGAAATATTTCAAATGACAGAATTCACATATTAAACAATTCATACATTACCATCCTTAATTTCTAAATATTCTTAAGATCTTTGTTGTCTCAAAGGAGTAGATTCATGATGTTTAAAAGCAGATTTGATTTTTTCATATATGAGACGATAAACTTTACTCTTCTCATTGAATCACGTTAATAAACACCGGGCGAAAATGGTCAGTCTAAACCGATCATACCACTATAGCAAGGTTACGCTATATTATCAAAAGAACAAAGGCAACATTTTTACCTTACATTTGAATAAAATTGGATGACAATAACAATTATTTATAGAATTTCGTGGAGTGCTACCTTGGTTATTCTCTATACTCATCACTTCTAATCTATTTGATTTTCTGTTCTTCATATAATTTCTTTTGGGGTTATTAATGATATTTTATATCGGGTAGCATGAATGCAGAATATCAAGTAATTAAAGAATATTTTTAAATATCTAAACTGTCCTTATACCTGTATCTCTAACAAAATGTTTCAATATTGTGTATTATAAATGGTTTACTTAATGAATTTATAATGTTAATAACCAATAACAATACACAATACTGTTTAGTTCAACTCTGTCAACCCGTTTGAGGCATGTTAATTAAAACTAGAATGAATAAACGAGATAGGGTTAACAATTAATTAACGTAGTTAAGGTACAATCATTGCAAATGATTTCTTGATCATTGCTTGATGTGGTCACAACATGAGAAAATACTAGTATATAGATCAAAACATTTTTTTCCGGCTTTGTAAAGCTGGTATTGTAATCAGCAGCAGCTACATGTATATACATAATTATAGGGATGTTGTAGACGAAATTTCTTCAAAACATTGTTGAGACAATATGTGAACATCAAAATGATATTGACAATATTGAAATATGTCACATAACTTCTGGTGAAATAAAATGCATTACTTATTTACTTCCTAAGAAATAATTTTTAATGTTTGTTTGTTTTTGTTTTTTTTTTGTTTTTTTAAAGAAAATTTCTGAAAGACTTCCCAAAACTATAGATATCATTTAAGTCTTAACAAGATATATCACATCTAACGGACTTTTATAATGACAACCTTTGTATGACTATAATACTATTGCAGATACGCTAAGAAAAGTGAAACATTCAAATAAGACATAAAAGATTTAATAAATTCTCATAATAGTGTCTGTTACGTGTATTAAAGATATAAAATATCCCTTTTTAACATATACTGGGAAATATTAGCCTTATCAGTTTCTATCGGCGAGCAAAACAATTCAATATACAAAAGAAAGTACATTCTCACGAAAACAAGACATAAATCATTTTAAAATTTTTTTTTCTATATCAGTCAATCAATTATTTGAAACAAGTAAATCAAATAACGATTTTTAAAGCTTTCGTTTTTCTTTAAAATGCCCCCATGTGGCTTTAAAGGGTTGGAGCATCAAACTTTCAGCCACCTTTTATCCCTACTAAATCTTAAAAAGCGGCTAAATGGGTTTGAATTACTGGAGAATATGCATCTCTTTGCTGCAGAAGTAGAGTGATTTTGATACCTGGTGTTTCTTAACGTGTGTAACACCCAGGGTTAGCCGAAATCATCTTTCCAGTTTAAGCACCATATGACCTAAATTGTGTTGGCGCACAAAAAAAACAAACAAATATTTTAAATGTAGCATTTAACTCATGTAAGACAGATTTGAGTTGATTTCGGCAGTGGTGTTTGTAACTTATCTTCTATGGCAGAAACCAATATTTAAATATGCAAATAAATTGCACGGGTTTAGTGTCTGCTGTCCTATATAATTGTTAATGACTTTGTTTATTCTATGACAGAGGAATAAGCTTTTGAAAATGGGATTATGTTGAAAGGATTGTCAGTCATTTAGTATTACATGTGACAATGTTAAGCAGGATAATGTATTGTGTAAGATACTTCACGTAAAATGTTTACCGCTACAATTATATGATAGAAAATAAGGAAGGAGCAATATGTTACATTAAGTTATCTCAGATTATATTCTCTCAATTTTGATGTAGCGTTTCAGATCACTCTCCATTTTTTTATTTATTCCATTTAAGCGATTTAATTCTTTATGAGAGATATCAAACTATATTTTGATTTCTACTCACAACTTAAAGGAACGTTCAAAGAAATTTATTTCCCATATTTCATTTATAAATCTTTATTCCATCACAAAAATGATTATTCCTCATATTTTGATATTAAACATTTGTGATGCATGATGCAGATTAAAAACAGCAGACGAGAAACTTAATTGCGCTATAATAAATAGGAATAGATTACGTCAGGCATATTTAAATTTTTGTTTTTGAGAAACATGGAACCAAGTTTTAATACGTTTGCCAAAGAGATGTGGTAATGAAACGAACGTTTTCATTTTAAAGACCAACGTGATGCAAGAATAATTGGTAAGTGCCATTTGTGGTTTGCTTGCTGAAATTACATAAATCTTCAAGAGATTGACCTCTTAACCTGCAAAATGTGTAAAATGGAAAAGACTAGTAACTTTTTTGGACACTTTTCACTATCAATGTTGAGGATATGAAGATATCAATTTGGCAGAGCCTGGTCAGGCCCCAAACACTTTTTAATTTGAGAAATGTTGTTAAAAGTGATCACTTTTTTCGGCACCACTCTCTATGAAAAAATACACCAGAGGGTTGCCAGGGTGGAAATGTGCCCTCTACTGCTTGGGGGACGCCGACTTGTGAGAGGCCGAAATGGCCTTGGGTCGATTTTAAGGTTAGGTGTAACCAACATTGAAAAGCCTTTGACCCTATCTCTATTCATTGAGAAGTTGCCGCACTTTGAAATCAGTTTTCAAAATTGATGGAAAAAATCAACGCAAAATAGTGATTTTTGGCAAATTTGAGATGTCCCTTCGTTGCCATGGTAACAGGAAAATTAAGATTGAGTATGCCGGTTCAAAGGTTTTGGTCCAGTCAACATTTGTGCCATGTTTGATTAGTACTAAAGCATTTTTTTATAGTTTCATAGCAATTTGAACTTGTAACAGGAAGCTTTTCAAAGAAAACACCCATTTTTCTCAAAATGCTCGTGCAGTAGAGTCTAATGGGTGATAGTTTTCTTAAGATTTCAGAAGATTTATCACAAAGACTGTCTTTGATTAATTAGTAAAATATGTAAGAATATGGTGGCTGTTAATAACTTTAAGAAAATGTTCCGGAATTTCGCATTCTAGTAAAATCTTTAATTTTACACGTAAATTTCGTGAAATAATATAACTGTAGCCTACCATCAGCCATACTTATTTAATATCATACTTATGCAGATTGCTTTTGCTTTCAGCACATTACAGTGATTGCATTTGAGGACATAACAGACCCGGTATGTCTTCGTAGGGATACCGTTGATATTATATCATTGTGTGTAATTCTTTTTATGTCCAGAATAAACAACTTACATCTACAGAAAAGGTGTTCTTTTATCGTTAAAAAACAAAGGAAAAAGAGAATGACAAATATGATGAAAACAAGACAATGCAATCTTGTGCTTCCGAACTACCGTAACAATAAATGTAGGAAACAATTGAAAGCATCTAATATAATATGCACAGCACAATCACTGTAAGATCTACTCATTTAATTCAAAGGTATGATAATGTTTAACAATCGTTAATTTACTACCCTTGAACAAAGAAAATACAAATTATATTTGATGTTTGTTGGTAAATATAATTATTAGCGTGATAAGATCTTATTATAATGTTCTTAGTACCAATTAATTTTCAGTTCTAAAAATTGAAATTATCACTGTCTCAAACCGGAAATAGAGCTGATCATTATATTGATCAAATACTTCAAATAACAGTGTCATGCAAAAAATAATATTTTAGTTTGTTCGTGCTTTTTTCACAATAAATGAAATACCGGTATGTACTGATAAGTATGGACCAACCATAGATAAGTTGTAAAATACTTGTTTATGTATTAATTTGCATATTGTTTAGATATATTAACTCCGTTTAATGAATGAGTCACTAGATGATGTGATATTTAAGAAATCTGCTGGCGAAAATTGTAAGATTTAATTTTGTAACAGTTGTAATATTTGATTTAACTAAAACTATTTTGTACAAAAATCTATTTTGCATTCGGCAATATTTGACGTGATAATGCATATATTTATGCTTTTTTCGATATTTCTTTTATCAATTTGATCTGATAATGCAAAATGATAATTCCTTTTTAAACAAACTATACTCATGCTTCAAATTATAAGTTTTAATAAGAATGATGAACTTTTGATCTTATCACATCTTTATAGATGTAGACGCATGCATCCTTTACACCCAAGGCAATTAAGAAAATATATAATGAATGATTATGAAAGTTTATTTACAAATCAGTTTAAAATATGAACACATCCCCCAACCCCAACAATATAGGACCTCTGGCAGGAAGCCAAACAAAAATCATTAAGGGTGCACGGGCAAAGATCCAGTGGGTCGTTATCATTATATAAAATATTCAATAAAGAAAATCATAAGGAAGGCGGTGGAGGTTTAAAAAACTAGGGGAAAATGATACCGTTGACGACAAATATAGCAATGTTGTGTTGGTTAAATTATAAACATATTAATATTTACAATGTTCCTGACACGATTCATATTATATAAATCATTCTCAAGAAAAGCATTTTAAATTTACACAATTTATAAATACAACAGCGTGATTTTAATAAACAAAACTTTAATATAGCTTGAAACATGTGTCTATTATCTGTTTTAAGTGTGCAAAAGAGGCATTAATCAAACAGAATTATCATATGATGCCTTTTATTAAAGACATTAAATGTATTGTATTAGCATATAAAGGAAATGCCAGTGAATTATTTCTAGAAACTGTTACTTTTCCCACAGACAACCAGCATTAGACTATTTTCACTGAAATTTTTTTTTTATAATGAAAACCAAATATCTTATTCATATGATCTTTACGAGAATATAGCCTAATAAAGTAATCAATATTAGAATGAGTTATCCTCTACAATATCTTTGCT
Organism: Ruditapes philippinarum; assembly: GCF_026571515.1. Taxonomy (NCBI): domain Eukaryota; kingdom Metazoa; phylum Mollusca; class Bivalvia; order Venerida; family Veneridae; genus Ruditapes; species Ruditapes philippinarum. Next base: position 146,724 of record NW_026857203.1, read on the forward strand.
TCTTGGTCTTATTATTATATAATTATAAAGTTTTTCAACTTACAATATATGTCGAAAAGGACTATTGTCAGTCTTGTATTTTATTAATTTTTGCATCAGATAAAAGGAATTAAAATGATTTTTTTATAAAATTTAATATGGAAACGGTGCAATCTTTTGTCTATACAGTTTTTCTGTACACAGAATTACAAAACATGTGTATATTTTTGTAATTTAATTAAGATTCGGTAGAGTCATGAAGTTCTCAACCTTTTTTTAAACGAACATACCTTTAGAAAATGAATAATATCAATGACAGAGTTTACTTCTGAAAATATGCACGTGTGACTTGATCTATTTCATACCAACATCGTGAATTGAAGAGTTTCCGAGCAGTTACGCAAGTGTGATGATATTTGATACTCAAATTCATTTCTATAATTTTTGAAATCTTTAACAATATTATTTTGCTTTCATTTTTAAAATCATTTAGTTAAGTAGATACGCAAATAATAATTTAGGCAGTTTTCCGACTAGATATTTTTCAATGACCTTTCACAAACATGACTGTTATCGACTGTATGGATAACTCTTCCAGCAAGGGAGGTAATTAAATATGACCATGTCGGAATGAAAAAGAACTGTACTTCCTCATCAATCAAAATGACTAAGTCTACAATATTATGATTTGTATTTCCCACTTGGAACTTGTATGGTTTTTTAGAACAGGCTGAATAATTTTCTCATATTGAAACATAAATTTTATTCTTTGTAAGCTTTTATGTAAATCAACTGGGTATTATTAATCTAAATTTATCACAAACCATTGACGATATATTTTCAATCCGTATTTATTCCGAGATGATAATGATTAATCGGCAAGGTAGTCCAAATGGATTAAAATATGATATTTATCTCAGTTGTACATACTTTTATATATGTTTGCATAAGCTTATTAAGATCATAGTCGTCACATTTTGACCGCTTTTCAATATAGAAATATTAGGATATCAATATTCTTGTGTAAGGATTTATATTTGAAACAATTGTCTAACATATACATATATTCATAAATTGCAGATAGGTATATATGAAAACATTTTGACTGGAAGTTCAAATTTCCCATGAGATAATGACTGGGGCAGTGAAGAAATATATCATGATCGACAATATATTGTGATACGTTTAGACTAATAATAGGTGGCCGATATTGCGTAATATAATACAATATGAAAAATAAATGTGATTTCTAATATGACAAATATTACTTCGGGTTATTCCACAAATTGTAACAGACACCGTTTGGGAAATACAAATTATAATATTGTTCGCTTAATCTTTAAGTGATAAAGAAATATACTAGAATGTCATCTATTGCGCTCCAATTTAATCATGATTGCCTTTCTTAATATATAGATGTATGAAAAGTATTGGACAATATGCAAAATAGAAGAAATAATAACACCTAAAGAAAGTCCAAAACAGCAAAATTGAAAATGTTGTAGGCTCGGTTTGATTGAGTCTGTAAGTGGACGGCACTGTGCCCTAAACGATAAAACAATGGGCGGAAATAAATAAAATGGATTTTTTTAAAGGGGATCGGAGGTTATGGAGTGCAAACTACTGTTCTCGCCCCTAGCACTGGGTTAAGCAGAATTTAACATATAAACATGAAATGGCAAAGTTTTGCACTTAGAAACATCCACAGATTTGTTCATATAGCGGTTATCATCGAACCTTCAATGTGACACTTCTGTGCCATTCCACAAAAAGCGGCGTATGGTCCCAAAGTAATTGAAAGCCTATGCCCTAAACGAGAAACAAAGGCGGAACTAAATAAATTGGAATTTTGAAAGGAGATCAGAGGTTATGAAGCCTGCATATTACAGATAGGACGCCAAAAGACATGTTAAAAAGCAGGCAATATATCCTAAGGGTGATTAAAAATTTATTCAAGTAGGAATATTGGACCCACCCAAATAGAATAAGCCAAATTGTCGAAACTAAAAAATACCACAAACACAACAATATTGTCGTGTTGTACCATCTTTAAGGATCGGAAATATAACATACCAATATTGTGTTTAAAATAAAAAAAAAAGTCATCTCAAAAATAGTAAGGTGACTTTCTCTCTGTTCCTTACTTTAAAATGTGTATGCTGTTACTTGACATGAAGACTCAGAAATTAGATATTTGTGTGAGAATATAGTAAATGTCAACTCTGAATTTGTCTATCAACAATTATTTCAAAATTGTACATAGATATTGTCGGGGAGCAGGTGCTTGTTTTCTATTAATTTTAAGTTATAGCGACTTAAATCAAATAAAATAGTTCTAAGTTGCGTGTTATTAAAGACATTTAATACCTTGCAAATATCTGTAAAATTATTATATGCATTGTAGCAATGAAAGTTACTTTTGACGACAGAAGATACAATTTATAGATGGAACATTTACATCGAAACCGTCCAGATAAAGCATTATATAGAACGTACTGTTGAGATAAAACGTTGTAAATTTATAGGGACATTTAATTTTTTAATTTGCAGAATAAAGCAGCAATAACAAATAAGAAACGTATATCTTATGTAAAGTGTCTGAGATTACTGGTATAGCATTTACTTTTTGAAATGTCATTGCATAAAAGAAGTAAGTACATGTATATAACGCGTGAAGTGACTTATGCTTAATCTCGTGTTCAATCGTTATTTGTCAGAAAAAAATAGGACAGAGAGATTGTTCGAGGCCAGCATGTAATAAAGAAATGTGCTGTAGGTAATCTTTTACTGACACGTTCTTTCTCATCAAATGAATGGTCAATCTGATGATCTATCAGAAAAGAATGTTTGCCTAAAGCAAGGATCTAATAATTACTTCAGACTATCTAATATGCTTCTCATTTCTGTTAGAGCTGTTTTTACGATCTTAAAAATTTAAACAACAAAAGATAAAGAACAATTAAAAAACAACAACAACCACAACAACAAAACAAAACCTTATTTACACGTGATAAAAGATTGAAATGAATTATGAGACAGCACAGAATGAAACAACAAATTCAGTCATATCTGTGAATTAATACTTTGCCTTATGCTTACGGTAAACTAATACGTTTGAACCTATTGGAAATAGCTACTTAATATAATGCAAAGCATGTTTTTGGCTGCACGCCGACTATTGTGTGTCTGTAGTTCTCGAGTCATTTCAGTTGTGTTTGCAATTCATTTAAAACTTTTATTAACTGATATAATCTGAAACTTGACAAAAAGATTCATACCCAATTTCATTCATTTTCTTAACGTTTATGTTTCTTATGTAATACTAATCATACTTTTAAGTCTAGAGGTTTCGATTGTTCTAAATTTATCATAAATTTCGTTTTACTCTCACATTTAAGTTTTTGAAAGAGGCGGCACAGATCTTGGTGTTGATTCATATCTTTTGCTTCAATTTAAAGTTGTAATATAATATAAAACAAACAATTCAGCTTTACATAAAGATATAAATATCCACACATATAACAGTTTAAACAAAGATGCCGTGTTCAAAAATAGTGTAAACAAACATTTGCACGATTTAATGCTGTTATTGATCCTGTTTTAAAACTTTATATTTTTTTGACTAAGAAATAAATGAAACACGATGTTTTTGCCAAGAAAATATTTTCTTGATTTAAAAGATGACGTTTATTATATTTGGCTTGTAAAAATAAAATTGATATTAAAATATTTAATGCAAAAACTGTCGGAACAAGTCTTATCAAACCTATATAATTGGTAACTTTACATTTCAAACGCATTGACACTTTTTTTTAATTTGCAAAGCTGAATTTCAAAAGCACGCCTTAACCGAAAATCAGCAGTCAATCCAATAAACAAGTGAGATCTTAAATTTCGGAAACAAAATCATAAGTTTGAGAAAATACCAAAAATATATCACACAATTGTTACAATTTGAAGTAGAGAGTGTTATCATGAGAAAAATGCAAGACCTATTTGACCTCAGATGAAGGTATTAACGCCGTTTGGAATAAAAGTTTTGTCAAGGAGACACAGTTTCTGATTAACCTTAATATAACTGTCACAAAAGCCAGATTTCATTGCGCTTTTGATCCTATGTTGGATTAATGAGTCCCCATCGTGTAATATTGGGTATTTGGAAACATTTTTATTGAGGCATCAACTTTTTATAAAATGCAGACGTTATTTATGTACCAAAATGTAAAGAACTTCAGTCTGATCTCATTATTGTTATATATGATTTTTTCAAGCTTTGATCCAAGTATTTCCACTTGCAATGTTCATAGAAACATGTTTTAGTAAACATTTCGGGAAAAAATATTTTTCTTACACACGTGTAGAATAAAGAAATCTCAATAAACGGAATAAATTCTAACGGGAGAGATCATATCTTTAGAGCAATCCATAATATGTTGCCAGATCAAAAGAATCGCCCATGAATTGACATAACTTTTTTATTCCCGTAATCTGCTATATTCGTTAAAGATTGGCCTTTTCTACCAGCTTAGAGCCAGACCAGCCTACACATTCTTTATAATATACTCATATATAACATATGTGGGCGTTATTCCGACTGTTCTTTTATGTTAGAGCCCACCATCTTTATGTTTTGCTTATGTACTTTTGCTCATATCTTGCATGGCACACTTGATTATATAAGGTGTTTCGGTATCTGTTGGGAAATTACGATAGTGTGATGCTTGTTTCCTAAACGTTTACTGTTTTCGTTAGAGATTTCCAATCACAACTCAACCAATATTGACTTGTTTAAAATTTAGCGCAGAGTGTTATTATCAGTTTTCTCATGGGAAATCAACTTCAAAATGTATACTTTGAAAATTTCTGCATATCAACAATTAGCTTTCAAGGAATTACTCATCATTTATATTTCAAAAACGCACTTCCGGGATTGTACTGTACAAGATACTTTATAATATTTGTTTGATTTTTGTCCATTTATTTACAAATATTTTATCCACAAAACTGTTATATATTTAACTGAAGATTCACTGACACAATTTAAGGATTTAACTCTCCTGTATGTAACGTGTAATTGATGCTATTTGTTTAAATTAAAAACAAACATACATTTGTTCTCCTTTTACTGGTTTACAAGTTTTCAACACTTGTTTATAGAATATAAAACGTTTCTGATTATATACATTTTTCAGATACATGTAATAGCTTCTTATATAATTTGTGCAAATTGATACATCAGAGGAATTTTACTAAACACAAGTTGATTTTTTTAGTTTAGTTTAATCTACATATAAATTTTTACACGATATTGCTGGAGATCAGGTGCATATTCTCTAATTTTCGAAAGTTAAAGAAAGAAATAACTAAGGAACCTGATACAAAAACATATAATCATTGGGCCATGACCTCAATGTTTTATATCGCATCTTCGAAATTACATATATTCAAAACGAAATTAAGGAATATTTAGTTTCGCTGAAACACAACAGTTAAAGGTTTTTTATGGCAAAGCAAAGAAGGTAAGAAAAGGAGTGAATTATTAACCATTGCAGAAAAAAGTGAATCATCCCTACAGCTTGACGTATTTTAATTATTTCCTGTCGATTTTATTTCTCAAATTGTAATATTGGCGAAAATATAAAAGTGATTTTTATAAAATCCAATTAAAGTAAAAAGAAAATAACTTTAAAGAGACTTGATTTACGAGCGTATACCAAATCAGAAAAACAAGACAGAATGAGAAAGTAGCAAGTTCTTAGAGTTATGTCTGCATGAAAATAGTAATAATCTCAAAGTAGACAGGTATACTAATATTTCCTTGTAGTTTTCTGTGATAAAACGTACGTATAACCGTCAATGTTTTCTTATTGGTATGAACAAGTATTCCCGTACTCAACAGACAATGCCAGTCTATCTACTTAGCTGTTCTTATTATAGAAATATAAACCTTTAAAACGGCATGGATGTAGACCGTCATCAGAGAGAAAAGTTAATTTCCTGCCATTGGAAAGCACGACAGTACAACAATCTTATTATATTTGTTGTTGTTCAACTTTTTCCAATTTCAACTTTGCTCTGTTAAATGGCTTCGGCTTTTATACTGAGATAGTGTTTAGATCATAATGTCCATAAACACAGTAAATAAAAGTAACCTTGCAGACTTTTACTTTTTATTAAATACTAAAGTTGTATACAACAAGGTACTTGTACTCTATAATTTAGATTCCTTCAGATTTTATCACAAAAGCATTAAATTATAATTTGTTAAAGCATAACAATATGTCAGACTTAATAAAATTGTCGTTTTATTCCAAAGTAAAGGTAATGATTCATATATTGTTTTGCATTAAAAAAACTGACATTTATAAAAGCAGATACCAACCTTGACAATAAATGGTAAATGTGATAGTAAGTATATAATGGAAAATTTATAACTTATGTTTGACATATTTTGTCAATTCTATCATTATATAGAGTACTAACTCCCAAAGTGACAAGGGAAGTAAATATCGTGAAAATCAGGAACTATCAGGTCAAACTTAACATTTTCTCATTCGTTAAAGTGACGAACAGTGCTCTTTGATTACGTCTCCAGGGGTTCTAAACAAATTAACTGTTTCTGTGTAAATAAATTCAAGAATAGCTTATTTGATCAGACTGTTTGTTTGTTGATGGCAATATTCTGAATTTCAACTCCTAAACAGAAATGTTAAATACGCTCGAAGTTCAGGAATGTTATGTTAAACGTAAGACATAAAGGTACTTTATAATCAAAATACTGTCTTACTGTAAAACGTCCATCATTTACATTATCTCTAATTAACTTTTAAACATGTTTCATTGATTGTATATTTTTATATAATATTGAAGACTTAGCAAATTGTATATGCGAAATTGAGATATTCTTTTGAATAAAATTTCTTGGCGTTATTTAGAAATATGATACTTACTATTCATAATAGGTTTGAAAAATGAACCTGTTATAATTTTTTTTTTAATTTTGTGATGTACAAAAATATGTTACAACCATCGTATTACCTTGTTCCATATCTGGACTTGTAGTTAAGATAAAGGTTTTGTCACTCTATGACATATACAAAATTACATTTGCATGTTAGAAGGATTTCATTGTAAAAACATAAAATTTAATGTTATACGTTAAAGTATACAAATAAATGTATATAAACCAAACCAAACATAATATTTTTAAAACTGACAAGCTTTTTATAGATCGAAAAATGAGTACTCGAAACAAAGGACTCAAAATACAGACGTTTTTGGTGCTAAGATCAAATTATTCTTTTCCCCGTTTCATCTAGTGATTACATGATTTTGGTTAAATATATAACATGCAGATATAGGCAGACAAAGACATACAAAGATCATTGTAAACGATATATATTATTTATAATGTTTTATGTGAAATAAAATAATATGATAATATAAAACTATACGTTTTCCAAATATGTTGCAGGTTTGGTTTGATTCAGCCTGTTCATGGACGGTACTGTAAAATGCTACTGGCCACGTACCTCACACCGACTTAAAACAGTAGTCAACGTTTGAAAGTTCAAATTTGTAAAGATCCGCAGATGTGTTCAACGGCGGTCCCCATGGAACCACAAGTGCCATTCCATTAAAAGTGGCGAATGGTCCCCATATAAAAGAATGCTTGTGCCCCTAAACGAGAAAACTATTGCCTGAATTATACGAAATTTGGAATTTGGAAAGAAGATCAGGGATTATGAGGCCTACATGACAAATCACAGATAAGACGGCAAAGAACAAATTTAAAAAGCAGGTAACACTTCCTTATGGTGATTATACAGAGTATTTATGTAGGAATACTGGAACCACACCAGCTAGAAAAAAGGATCAAATAGAAGAAACTAAAATGCCACAGACACACCAATGATTCATTTAAAAAGTTTACTACATGTACTAATGCTAGAAATAGTTTAAGTCATGTTCAAGGTAGCTGTGTTTTTCTAGAGCTTAGATTAGGATACTGTTATGAAACGTAAGCATTGTATAAAATTATCAAAACATAAAACATAATGATTTTTGATAACTTTCCAATACGTTTCATATATCTATATATCAAGAAAGACAATCAAAGTTGGAAGAAAAAGATTACATACTTGTCTAGCATGCTTCTTTATCACTATAGATTAAGCGTTTAATATTATAATTTGTATTTCCCAAACGGTGTTTTTTACATTTTGTGGAATAACCCGAAGTAATATTTTTCATATTAGAAATCACGTTTATTTTTTATATTCTATTATATTACGCAATATCAGCCAGATATTATTAGTCTAAACGTATCACAATATATTGCCGGTCATGATATATTTCTAAACTGCGCCACTCACTAGCCACTATCTCATGGGAAATTTTGAACTTCCAGTCAAAATGTTTTTAATATCTTCTGAATGAGAACGTTCACTGTCCTAAAATGCGTCATATATTGTATTTCTATAATTGTAAGATTTGATGCAATATATTTTATATTCTTTAATTTAAACTAAAATTGTGTTACATGTACTTGTACAATTAGTAAAATTAGTTAATTAGTCCTACTTACAAAACCTTACTTCTTAAAAAAATAATTATTTCCAGTTCATTTCATAGCATCTTACTAAAATCTATACTTCTTTGTTAAAATCTAAAACCATATAAACCTGTTAGAAGCTGTGCTTATTTGTATTGCCACACAGTATTGGTGTGTTACAATTTAATACTTATTCTTTCTATACAACATATTATTTCTTTATTTAAAAATATCAAAGGTTTTTGCAAGCAGTCTATGATGATATGTTGGTGATGTGTTAACATAAATCATACAATAAATTGCTTTTATTACATATGTTTAGCTTAATCATGAGTTTGCTATCAGACACATGTTTACAATTTGTTGAAACAATTTCTCTAATTCACGGAAATTGAAGCTAAATAAATATTTTAATTCAATGGTTATTGATATAATAAATGTAAACATTTCCCAGGGAACTAATAAACTTTGACATTTGCTTTTTAGAATAGATATTTTAGCCAAAAAGGTGAGTTCTTGTTTTAATCAATACCATTGTAGGGTAATGTTTTGAAGATGTATCAAACATACAAATAAAATAAAACAAGTGTCGATTCTAGTGGTTGTTCCTTTCTTAGAAATGTTTCTTTGCATTTGAAAGAGCTACTACAAAAATAGGTTATGAGGCCAAACCCTTTTATTTAACCAAAGAACGAGTCATCTAAAATACCGCAGGTTAACAAATACAATTAGACAAATTGTCAACAAAAATCCGAAAGAGCTTCAAATGATAACGCATTGTGAACCCTTCTTACTTTGTATTAGAATGGGTTTATCGCAGAACGATTTTGATATAAAAAGAATGAATGATGATAGTTTTGAACCATGCGATTCAATATTAATATAGAAAGGAATTTATATGCGATTCCGTACAATACTGCATACCAAAGTATCTGATTTTTGTCAATTTGTTTCATTTTAATTCAAGGACCTCAGCAGATTTCATTTCGTGAACGAAGAGATCCTCTATCTTAATATAACGTACCGATTAAATCTAATTTACGTTTGAAACGATGTTCATTATCTTCAATTTTCTCAAGAATGCTTGAAATAAACACTATCCAATGATGATGTTAAAACTGAACAGCTAGTTTGTTTCGACAAATGTGTTTTTTATGGTTGTGTAGTACCAAATGTTGCCGGAAACATACATTGATGAATTTCAAATAACTGATTCATTTCACTTTAAAAAATCAAAGATCTTATATATAAACATGTTCAACTGATGAGGCACCTCAGGTTTTTTTTCTCAATGTTGAACTGACTTAAAATCTGGAGAAAGAATGGTTCCTTCCAATGCAATAAATCACCACAAAATTACAAAAAATTGCAGACTCAACTTCAAAAGAAAGACAATAGATAAAAAGGGAAAATTTCAAATAAATTACCCAAAACTCATATTTAAAATGTTTTTTGTTTGTTATAGGTACAGGTAAACTACTATTCCTAGATGTTTCCTGCAGTATATTTCAGGCACCTAGTCACGGTCCTTTTCGTTCTGTAACTGAAGCAGAATGCTTTTACTTTTATGGCATTTAACAAACAAGTCGTGAATAGTTACCTATCGTATTTGGTAGAGTTTCTAATATTTTGTCTTCCACTTTCATATATGTATGCTGAATTCTGAAAAGTCTGAAAAGGCAGATTAAATTTAATTGCATGTATTAATTGCATGTATTGCATCAGGTTTCTTGCATCTCTGCTTATGAGCGTGTATCTATTCGTATCTCCTTTCACAAAAACTTTAATGATGCTTATTTTTCAGTAGACATGCTCGTTGTTTCCATTCTCTCAAATTGTAATATTTTATGTTACAAAGATATTACTGCAAGCTACTAACTAAAAGCCGAAACCAACTTTGAGTCTTGAACCTGAACTTTATCTTAAAGAAAGGAATATGAATTAAAATATCTTTACAACAACAACCTTCAAAATATTACAAGCAACTACCGGGTTTAATATTGTGATATGCTAAAGAAACTAGAAATAAGATAGAGGAAACAATATGTAGATGAGATACAAACAAAATAACTGAAAGCACTGAAAAGGAACCTATTGTTTTACGAAAGTTTCGTGTCTGCACGGAAAAGTGTCATTTTTTAACATGCTTCATGTAAAAAAAAGCATTATCAATATATAAATCTAGAGACTGTATCAATTCTAATTCTGATGATCAGAATTCAATATAACAAGACACTTCCTGAGATGACTGCTTCTTTATCAATACGACCAGCGCGGACACTGATCAGCTGGCACATTTGCGCCATTCAACCCTGATTTGCATTGTTCTCTATTCATCCAGTGCTTATTTGAAATTTTCCCTAAAACAGCGCAAAATCGACAAGTGTATTAGTCATCACACATGGATCAATGGGCAATGGAATGAAAACACATTTAATCACTGACTTAAAAAATTGTTAACTTCCTGATATTGTACTGCGAAATCATTCAAAGCTTGCAATTAATTAAAGTTTTATTAATTTAATTATTATAATTGCAATATTTGACTAGTCTTTAACGTTTCCTGTAATTTGAGAATAAAACATTTAGTTAAATGGAATGTATATCTTTAAGACATTTTATCGCTGACAGCAATTTGAAGGCAACAAAATTCATTAAAATACCTCAAGACAAAACAACAAAAATGCAAAAGTGTATCAAAAGTAAACTCGAAACAACACAGTGGAATGAATATATGTAAAACTCCAGTTTACATCATATTGTAATACTGGTTTCAGTTTAAACAGTTTTGCTCAAAAATTTCTATTTATATATTTATTCATTATTTTTTATATTGAGCTTTCAAATTGATTAAATAAAGGATCAGTTTCTATCATAAATTGCTTTCAATAAAAGCAAATGTTATATTTGTCAACATATAAGTCTGTATAACAAAAAATAATTTATCGTTAGTAAGTTAGATATAAATTAATCAGAGAGTACTTCTTTCAACTAAAACAGCAAAGAATAGATATATATCTCGTATAATAACCTAAAATGAATTGAGATTTTTCATAATTAGAGAAATTCAATGGTTATTTAGATTTTGAAATACATTTAATTTAGTTCTTAGATAGATACTTTGTTCTGTTTTAGTTCATTAAATTTTATACTATTATACTCCCACGGAATGGAACTCAATTTATGGTGTTTTCTTTGCGTGTATGTGTGTGAGGGGGTTCACTATTCAGACGTACATTTAAGAGGTTTTATCTTACTAGAAGGGATAGATTAACATAGATTTCCTATCACCAAGGAGGTATTTGTACCAAATTCAACATAGATCTTTTATCAACTTGTCAATTTGTTTCATTTTAATTCAAAGAGCACAACAGATTTAATTTCGCTAAAGAAGAGATTCTCTATCTGAATATAACGTAACGTCTAAATCTAATTTATGTTTGAAACGATGTTCATTATCTTCAATTTTCTCAAGAATGCTTGATAGTTTGTATCGACAAATGTGTTTTTATAGTAGTGTAGTATCAAATGGTGCCTGAAACGTACAATGCTGTAATTCAAATAAATGATTCATAATATTAAAACTAAACATCTGATAAATAAATATGTTCAAACAATGAGGCACCTGAGGTTTTATTTTACAATGTTGGACTGACTTCAAATCTGGAGAAAGAATTATGTCTTTGGATGCATTAATCACAACAAAATTATATGAAAATTGCAGACTCAACATCGAAAGCAAAAACGTAACATAAGTCAATGTATAAAAAGAAAGTTTCAAATATATTACCCAAAACTGCTATTTTAAATGCTTTATTGTTATCGGTAAACTACTGTTCCTTGATGTTTCATATTTCGGGCACCGAGCCACTGTCCTGTTTTCTAGAACTAAAGCAGTTTGCCTATACTTTTATAGCTTTAAACAAATAATTTAACAAAGTTGTGAATAGTTGGTTACCTGACTTATCTGCTAATGTTTCTAGTTTTATGATGTCTACAATTTTTTATGTATGCTGAATTCTGAAAAGGCCAGTGTAAGACTTATAGCAATTTATACCCATTAACAATGTTCATCACGTTTATATGTGTGTGTTCATTTAATAGATAAAATAAAATATTTCATGTTATTGCTTTGACCATTTCTAAAGTCTGTTTGAACACAATCTTCTTAAACGGCATTATTACTGTTATGTTTTGGAATAAAAATATATTGCAGTACTCGGTTACCTGACGGTGTTTTACAAGCTTATGTATTTGTGTATCTCGGAAAGTGATTTTCTTGGCAATGTAAAGGTTCGCCGATCTGTAAATATCCACACACAAAAACAAATTTAAATACAAAGTATGTAATAAAAAATACAATGAACATGAAATCTGCATTGTCATCAACAATTGTGAGGCATGTCACTTAAAGGTTACTACTGCTCATATTTACACGTCATTAACGCATTTCATTGATGTATTCCAACGAATGAAAAGTTACAATATCTCTCTTTATCCAAGCGATCTGAATAAATATATCCTTGAGTTATATAAACTTTAAAAGATAAGTCTCCAGATTTGAAATAAAACCCTAAAATATATCGGATTGTCACAATTACGCTGTCATTTATATCGATTTTACAATACATAATAAATTGACATTGCTTTCAAGTATAATGAAATCACGTGATTTTACTTTTTATGTCATTATCACAATGTATTTCTTTTTCGCTTCTTTCTCTGGAAAACAAAACTAGTACAAGTTGCACATTTGATATGCAAGACAATATCAGGCGCTGTTCTGTTCAGCTTGTCTGGAATGAATAATTTGATAAAAAAGACATTACAAAAATTAGTTGTCGCTGTCCCTAAAATAATTGGCTCTCTTATTGAAGGCATTGGTCTCTTGTTATCACATCATCGATTATTCAAGCTAATCTTGGAAACTATAAATATTACAGTTTTATCACATGCATTTGGATAAGAAATTAAAATGATCGTGCAATTTCTATGTAATGTATTAGTTGCATTAATTTTATAAGTTGGTGAGAGTAAATATAATGTTTTAGTAATAAAGCTGATTGTAAAAAAAAGACATAATGAATTATCATTATTGCATCAAATACGGCACATATAATCATTCTTTTATTTCTGTTGTGTTAGAATATAGTAATTAGCAAAAGGTAATACATTTTTATGTTTTGAAACTACCCCGATTACGTCGAATCTAACGTCGTATAAATAAAATAAACTGATCCTACTATTGATGAAGAAACTTTTTTGTTAATTTTTTTCAATATTTTATTAATTCAACGTATATGGAAAGGACTTTCAGGTTATGAGTTCTCAACATTAAAACATTTTGTGGTTACTACATATAATCGTAGAAGATTTTTTTCTAGATATATTGTGACAAATACTGTAAAAATTGCCTTTATTCTTTTTTTTGTTTGTTTTTTTCTTGTTAAAAAGCAAGAAATGTGTGCTCTCATACAATATGAAATATAAAGTAAAAGACTGGATGTGACAAGAAAGACTTCGCTCTTCTTGATATTTACATGGCATTTCAAAATACCATTAGCACACTTTTTCTTGTAAATGTAACAAATGGACAGTAAATAAGGCTGTATTTATATAGCAAACGAAAACAAACGCTCTTTTGTAATACATTTTTTCAAATACTTGTCGTTAACTGTTAAATCAGCTTTGGCATTTTTAAATGTAACACTTATGATTTCTGATTTGTATTCTAAAAGCATCTGAAGTTTCTAAAAGCATTATTTCAGTATTTTTTTCCTAAAACAAAGTATAAATAGACGAGCCATCAGAACAACTTTATTATTTGTGAAAGGATTTGACTTATTTATTTATTCATTTTCGATCAAAATATTTCTTGCAATCATATATAAAATGTGTCTGATAATATGATAATTTACATTATATTCATACGTGCCTTAACTAATTAAAAGTCATTTCGTTGACAATAAAAGATAAAAATGTAATACTACATGGAAATAAATCCTGTCAGTTTTGACGTATCAGTAAAATAAGTTTAATTAAAACTTCTACAATATATCATTAATATGGTGTGATAATGAAATAACTTCCCCATGATGATTAAAGCTTAACTTTATAGCACTATTTCATTTTTATGTGCCTCATTTTCGAGATAATTCGGTGATAAATTTACAACGTTAATTGGGTATGAAAGCGTTTTCGATTATTGAAGGTGTGTACGTTATATTGCATAGTATATATCACTCAATTAGAACATCCCCGGCTATTATTCATTATAACATCGGAAACAATACGGATTGAAAGTAGTTCTATCATGTGGTTCCAGATGTAGAGAGAAACAGAGAGCTAAACTTTCGATAATGTAAAACGAATGTATATATTTGACATCCAAAGGCAAATATAGTCTATTTCGGTACAATCATGATTGAAAATATGTTTGACAAACAAATTTAATTTAAAACTGCCTACTGATGTACAATTTTAAACAAATCCGATTTAATGCCAATAGGTTGGCATTTTGTACTCTCGGTTTCTTCTACCATAATAATAAGTAAGTATATAAATAATGTATTGTTTACTTTTATATCTATTAATTTACTTATTTTAGGTCGACTTTAATTTTTTCTATTGGGAAAACTTGTCAACAACTCCCAGAATTCATTAAATAACTATTTATTTACATGTTAAGTTTCTTAGCGTAGGTTAGACCGAATTACCGTATCCGTTATGTGTATCTATACTACTGTAATCGGGGTCTTTATCCAAAGACTGACGGAAAAGGCAGAAAAGTTGTGATTGTAAATCACATTGCCAAAGGCGTATTACTATCTTTCGTTGCTTATGCCAAACAATTGTTTTATAACTTTTCCTAACTCCAATGTTTCTCCCAATGTTTTATGTGGCATAAGTTATGCAGTTTAGTATTTCTCTCTCTTTTCTTTATTTGCATTTATCGGAAATTATTGTTTCGTAATATATTTCTTCATTCATTTTTTATTTTCTTATAAATTTTATTTTCTTTGTTTTATCATCGAATTTAGAAAAAATTTGTTCCAATGTATGAGTATATATTTAAGAAGTTCTTTCTTGTGTATCAATATTTAGTATGGTATCAAAGCAGTGTAAACTAGAAATGGAAATAAATTTTGAACATTTGTAGCTACCTTTACCCCGCATTCATTTAAAAATTATTCAATAAAGAAGAAATATCTATTTGTATCAAAATCATCCATAAGGTTGTGATTCCTAAACATTTTCCATTAACATTTTTATCATCAAGTATATTAATATATCAGGTGTATCAAATAAATCCTCTAGTGTTGCACAGTTTTCCATTCTTTGAAGTCATCGTTAACTTATATGAGACAATCAAATGACAAAATCATCGATGGTCTTTTCATGGCCAGACAAATAGGCAATACAAATAGAGTATTAGAGTATCAAATATTGTTAAATGGGTATAAAAAGATTGTATTCTAGTCTTTAAGTTTATGACAAGACATAAAACAGAAATAAAAGAAGGCACAAAACTTACATGTTTATCAAATATATTTATGTAGCTTTAATTTGGTAAAACTGGATTTACTTGAGGAAATGTGATATATTCTGAATTTATCTCGAAGAAACAATCCTAGGGTTGAGCTGAAGGCACCTTAACCATCAGCACATCTCTACCTGAATGGAAGTAATTATCACAACATTTCAGCTCGTCGAGCAAGTTTTAACTAGTAAATAAATATGCTTAAGGACGTTAAATAGAAACTTTATTTCATTATGACAACGGGACTTCAGAAGGCTAACATTTTATTTTCCTTGCACCCGTAAAGTGTCATAAGCAATTGAAATCATTATCCTCTACAATTCATCAATATTTTTATTTTTAGCTTTTTATGATTTAAATGACATGATTTAAAGTTACTAAATTAAATGATGAAATCATTCAGATAACAAACGTTTCAACTGCAATCTTTGGCTATTGCATAAGCTTATGAAAACAATATGAATAATGGAAAGTGCCTGAACGGTTCCTGTTTGAAGCACAATGTTAATGTGAAAGCAACATTTGTCCAAAGAATCGATTATTTCTACATCTTTTGTTTTCGCAAAAAAATGGTTTTAAAAAAACTGAGAAAGAAAATACAGACACACTGGCAATCAAAGTGAAATAATGGTTCCGTTTAATCCTGAATTTGAAATAGTGTTATGGTCAATGACCAATGACTATGTCCGAAATGTTTCAGGTATTATAAAAAGATGGGATTTTCACCCTAGAATACTTTAGCACGGCAAGAAAACTGCAACTTTATGCTAAGAGACGTATAACTTAATTTATCAATATTGAACTTTCATAACTGATGTTCTTGTAACCAATATAAGTATATTTATTCAGCAAATGCTTTTGTATTTTTTTGTAATTTGTCAAGGTAACAAAAGCTTTTAATACAGCTGCGCCAAACAATAATAGTTTATTTTTAAATACTTAAAGTAGCAATGCAAAAAAACCTCGGTCATTTGGAAAATCACAAATATTTCATATAAGTAAACATTCTAAATACACCAATTAAAACAAAGTTGAAACACACATACATACATACACACTGTAGTTCTTTTCTTTCATTACAACAGATGCTTTCAAAGAAGTTTCTTCAGAAACATGTAACATGCATGTATATCAAAACAAAATCCCGATGATATTAAATTATGTGTTGCAATATGTTTACTAACAGGAAATATTCACGATTTCTCACAAAGGTCATTGAATATTTTATTCATGTCTAATTCATTCATTAAAAAACAGAGCTCAGCAGATATAATTTTGCAAAAGAACTGATGCTATCTCTCAAATGAAATGTAAAGTAACCTCTAAATCTAATTTACGTTTGAAACGATCTTCATTATCTTTAATTTTGTCAAGAATGCTTGAAAGAAACACAATCAAATTGTGATGTAAAAATGAGATAGCTAGTTTGTATCGACACATGTGTTGTAAATGCAATCCACATAGTGCTGTTAATGTCTTCCTGAAATAAACTGGGTTTTGGGGCCAAAACAAACTGCAATTCATTTCACTATAGATATTTAAAGCAATGTTCAAAACGTTTGATATGTAAGCGTGCCATCCAAGCTTACTTCATTTTATGAACCACTTTCCAGCTTTCGGATTGAAATTTTGTTATTAATGTTTCATGTGACGAAGGTCTAGACCAATGACTTGTGTGCTAAGTTTCAGATCATTTGCTCACACCATGTTTTTCAGAGTAAATATTTCAATTGTGAATAATGAACCAAAACTGAAAAGCGTTGCGAATTTAAATCTTGCTAAGATTAGCACAAAATATGGTTTTTAATTTATTTCTTGGAATATTCCTAAATTATCCTTTGCTTATCTTTCTGTTTTAAGTGCTCCAGGTGATATATGTAAGAAATTCAAATTTTATTTTTTAGACCTTTGGACCTCAGGGGAGTTTCTCTAACTTTAAAAGGATGTCCATTTATTTCGATTCAAGAAAGTATTAAATTATGTATTCATTGCATTCAATATTTTTAACAATTGCAACAACATTGATGCGGTATAGACTACAATGCCACAATGTATTTTAGCGTTTAAATACTTGACATTAAACGCTGATGAAAAGTAAAAATATTATGTTAAGAATTAAACGAAAAAGGATTATGAAACTGTCTTACGACAAGGGGTTATTTGATAGACCCGTTTATTTAAAGATTTTCTATTTGTTTTTAAACAAAACTGCAAAAGAAGACAAATTGTCAAGAATGTATCAGCTCTGATAAATGAGATAGAAAAATCCGACAAACTATCAATCAAGTTTCAAGAAAAAATTCAATCTTAACTCTAAACTTGAGATTACATTGACCCACTTTTCAATTGTAGGTTAAATTGAAATAACCTCTGTAGTTGTATTAAAATCAGCTGTGTTACTCCATTTTTGCCATAAAAAATAGAGAAAATGATATCAACTATTGTTCCTTTCCATCTTTTACAAATAAAATAGAATAGAATAACACAAAACTATATTCAGTTTAATGTTCCGAATACAAATCAAACTCGGTCTGTAATGGTTTCGGGCTGATTTGGAATATTTTACCGTTCCTGAACTAATTTGGATTTGTTGGCACCGGTTGATTAAGATAGATTGGATTTTTAGTTTGACAAGGTAAGAAAATATATAAAATAAACACGTTTACATATTTTAGTATTTGAATATTCTACTTGAACGGAACATTTTAATGTTAAGAAATTCATATACAATTTTATAAGGTTTGTTATCGGTCTTTTATGAATTGGGGTCGAAAAACAAAGTTCACATGCCAGTGAACTAGTAGTTAACACTAGCATAAAATTGCCAGAGTCATTATTATCTATGATTTTTCAGGTATTTCTTGAACATTTATAGAAAAAAATCATTCTGCGATAATTTAATGGTTTAAATAAAAAGTACGTTTTTTTTTACAAGAGTGTAAATTTTTAAAGGCACAGGTTTCAAATAAAAATTGATTTGAGATAAATTTCAAAATTTATCCTCTTAGGCTTTTGGACCTCAGTGTAGTTCCTTAAAATCGTATATTAACGTGGCATCAAAGGCGAATACCTATTATATTATGCTTCTGTACAAAATGCAATCTAATGTTTATGACTTATTAGATTTTAGAGCTTCCATTTTTTTCACTGTCGGTTCGGGCTTAAGATATGTGGCAGTGTTTTTTGCAGGTGTTAAATTCCCCCCCCCCCACCCCTACCTATAAAAAAGATACAAAAAAGAAACATCAGTGCTATTGGTGCATAAAACTGTACGTCTGGTTTGCTAATTTTGAGTTTTGTGACATGCTTCCCGGTTTTATAATTTGTTAAGCGAGATAGAGAGAGTGTGACGCTATTTGATATTTTGTTTTGAATATGATATAGCTAAGGGTAGTCAATAAATTATACTGCAGTTAGCCATTTTTTGCTAGGAGAATGTTTTTGGCACATTTTCTCCTACTGAAATATCAAACTGTTAATATGGATAATGGAATATTATAAGTTCAGCTCTTGTCACATGCTTTTAAACCTTCTTATCTCATGTGACTTTTATCTTTTGTGTAACTGAAAGAGATATGTCTACTGGCTTCGATTGCTTCAAATGTGGTGACAGTTTAACGACTTTCTTCATATAAACACAATTATTTTGATAACAGGAAATTTTGTTTGGTATTTGTTTCAATAGCATCACGAGGTGAATTAACTTGAACGTAATAAACCCACTTGTCATTGTGATATACGTGTAACGTTTTAAGGCACACAAACCTTGTCTCATTCCACCAAGAGTGGTTTGTGTCCTTATACGTATATGTGAAACATTCCCTTATGTTAATTAACCAGCTTTAGATTTTGCGTAATTTGATTGGTTGTGTCAAAGAACACCTCTGAGATAGAATGCAGAATTTTTATAAAACATTTCATTCTTGTTGCTTTCGCAAAAGAAAAATTTAACAAAACACATTTTTTGTTTGTTGGATCCGAATGTGATAACCTTTTGCCAGCTGTAAAGTGTGAAGCATTCGCGTACACATCTGACCTGGCTATATACAGCTGGTAGCGCAAAGTTTTGAAATATTCTTATATTGAAATCCCTTCAAAATTTTAATTGCATTGCTCCTGGACAAATCCATATAGACAAATTCCGCAGTTTATTGTTTAAGATATTTTCCATTCTTTTAATACTAATTATATTATATATTACATATATTCCGGAAAGAAAACTTAAAACTTCATTTTATACATTGACTCACATTGTATAGGAGCGGTGTCATCTATACTAAAATAGGAAAACATTTGCTATTCCTAGAAAGTAATAGATAGGTTCTGACAATTCATTGTTAATCATTTGATGTGTAGAACATAGTGTTTCCATTGTGACAAAACATTTTAGTTTTCTCATAAACTTATCTAAGAAATGACAAAGCATAAAATATGTTCATATTTTTCGATAAATCTAATGATTGCTGACCGCGTGAGTTCAAACCCTGTTAGTGACAAGAAATTTTACATTCATTGCTTAGTATTGGTTGGTTCCAGGAACGGATTCCAGAGTGTTTCAATAAACTTATAGCTTCCAACACAATCGAACTAAAATAAATGTGTATACACTAATATCAAATAAAAAAAGAACTGAGTTAAAACCGCGGCAACAGCATCGTTATCAGTGGTATACCATTAAAAGCGATATCGTTGTAGGTGGATTTTACTGTACAAAAATACAAACAATTACATACGTCGTTGATTTGTACCTCACTCACAATCTTGAATTTAATAGTACTGATCCTTTTAATAACTATATCCAAAATATGTGCTATTGTAGCAAAGAACATCAAGAACGCATAAACTTCATACTCTTACAAAGGAAAGATTGATAAATAAGTCACATCTACACTGTGGAGCTAAAACACAACATGGCACAAAGCAGTCATCATAATTAGGGGCTTTGAAGTCGACGGCCTCAACCACACGACCAAAGAAGCCCCAACAGATATATTGAGACACTGTTACTTGTCTATATGTCCGAGAGCATATGATTATGTCAATAATCTTTTACAATTTTTGTTTTTACTTTTATATTTTTTCCCCTGAATCAAGAAAACAATTGGGGAAATTAAAGATAAAATATTTTAACGCGATTTAACTCAACAGACTTTACGCTTTGTAATGAATGTTATTTATTTTTTTTTACCCTTCGATACCCTTCCACGTCACATTCTGCTGCTGGTATCATTTTTGTACGTTTTCTTTTTTAGTACGTTTTATTTACGTATAACATACTCTGGTGTCGTTAATGAATAATGTTTATATGATACGGTTTTTTTTGTTGTTGTTTTTTTTTTTGCTTTTTCTTTCTTCCAGTTGGGCTTATTTTACTGTCAACATTAGACCAATTGTGAAGAGACCAAATGTGAACATACAATTAAAACCTTCAATTGATTCTTCAATCTATTTAGGTTGACCATGGCTATCTCCTGGGTCTGGAAATGTTTGTCTTTGTTACCAACTTGTTAATGAAACTTCTCTGCTTGAAACCACATACGTTATTTGTTTCGCAAACACAATGTCTCCCACACTGCTACGCGTGTCTTTATTTTAATATCGATATGAACAAGACTTGTCCAGAAATGAATCAAAATCAAATGGAGATCTTTCTTTGTATGATACACGTAAAATTGAGTTCAAACATTTTTATTGTAAGGTAACAATAAGACATTCAAAGCTGTAATCGCTTAAATGTTGTTAGAGTTGACTTAAGAACTATTAGAGTAATAATTTCAATTCAAACTGGAGATAAAGTTAAATTTTGGATAATTATAGATAATTATTACATTGTATATCCTAAACAAGTATGGCCATTTAAACAGCCCTACGTTGGCATCATCACCTTTTTTTAAAAAGAAAGATTTCTATATACATATACATGCAATTTTCTGAGGTTAGTTTTGAAAAGAAATACAATAGCAGAAAGTCACCCAGAGCAATTCGATATCAAAATGGTTGGATTTATGATTATAATATAATTAATTGCAGAAGGAAACACGTTAAGATAAACAATCTTAAAAAACTGTCTTAATTTTAAATGTGGCCTTCTGAACAATAAATGAAAACATAAAAAAAACATCATCAAACAACAACTATTTCATTGAGTCAAATAAGATAAAGTCCTATAGCAAACACAATTTGATTGACTTTACAAACACTTATTTGAAATATTAAGATATCATTCAACAGACATACATGTATAATTTCGTTTACAAAAAAAAAATAACAAAAAAGGCCATAGAAGATTGTGCGGTATTCCATTTGCATAGTGTTAATCAGCAAGAAAGTTTCCCTACAGTATCATAAACATTTGGAACTTACAAAAACGGAATTTAAAACGAAACTGGACAACTTCTTATAGCCGCATCACAGAACGTTTTTGTTTTTTTCTGTTGAAAGAGATTCATGAAGAGCTGTGTTATCATGTTATTGTAACTGAAATAGTAAATAGTTAATACAAATAGTAAAGGATAGTTGTATATGTGGTATAAGTATAAATAATGACAAACTATTTATAATTTGAATTAAAGATTTTAAAGTGTAATATGACCCAGTATAAACTGTTGCAAGTAATCTATAATTAATAAAGGGCGACATACATGTATATAAGTCTTTTTACGAATGATTAAAAAAATTGCCGCAGCTTATTTAGTTGAAATGAAAACGTTTTATTCACACGAGATAAAATATGTTCACAAAAAAGTAAGAGAATATATATATATTTTTTTTTTGCTTTTAACATTTTAAAAAGAGATATTATCGTCATAAACTGGAGTATCAATATTTTCTGTATAATACGGAATAATTGATGTGATCAGTAGTAAGTAATAGAGTTTGTTAAAGGCAAACAAATTCCAGTTAACTACTTGGGAGACTTCAATCCATTAACTTTGTCTGCGTCATTGGCACTTTTAATACGTTCAACAATATAAGTATTACAACAAGACTAATAACATGATGATATTCTGTGCGGGAGTCTACAGTTCAAAGCCTCTGCTATTCTAAAACGGGAATGTGCTAATGGTGCTAAGGAAAAGATTGACGTCAATGACTATACCATTGCTATAAAAGCGACCGTTACTTGAAAACCCCTACTACATTTCTTAAAGCCGTTCAGTTAATACTACAACAATATTTCAACGGATAACAAATCATGGATACATTGAGCGTACCATCTCCAATCTTTGGTAGACGTGATACGAGTATTGATGTGAAATCTGGGGACATATTCATCCAGATACCAAACGACGAGAAGCAAATTAAGCACAAAATGCACATGAAGGTTTTCAAGAACGGGTACGAACACCACGCTTTACTTTACTCGGACTCTAAACACACATTTATGAATGGATTCATAAGTTTGAGAAAAAGCACAATTCAGGTAGAGAAGGGGTCGAATCATGTATGTATCTTTGGAGGTGTGATGAATAACTGTCGATCGATTGTGGCTGATGCAAATTGCTTTGCCTTTGAGGCGTCAAGTTACAACGATGCAATGGAGTGGTTAGCATCACTTACACCAAGTGGAAACCTTTCTTGTGGATCAGAATTTTCACCATGTCCATCGCCAATAATGTCACGAAAGGGATGAAAAAAAAGGATTTTACTTTATTATTCAAACAAAAGGCCGGTCAAATCTGCCAGGAGACCAAGAGACCCTCAGTTGGAAATGCGTGAAATATATGATATATTTTCCCTGCTGAAAATATATGCAGATATGTTTATGTTGAAATGGACATGAGGAACAATTAACGAAACTGTGTTCTCAACAATTAACTTCAAGCAGAAGAAATTGGAACAATGACAGTGTGTATTATTTAAGGGATTGTGCCAGGACGTTTGCATGGCAAGTTTTTTGTGAACAGTGCTTGTACATAGAGGCATCTGAAAAACAGTTTTATAAAAAGTTTGTAACTCTATTGAAACGAAAAATCAAATGTTTTTTTATTTGTTTTATGATTTTCTGTGTAAAGATTTTTTTTTAAGATATTATTGTTAATTATGTGAGATATCCTTTAATTTTTTGAATTTTCTTTTCTGTTATAAATTAATAAATTGTTTATTTGTTTATTTATTCATAAAAAAATGGATTAATCATTCATTTATGTTAAATATATATACTTACATAAATGAAATAAAATGTTGAAGTATAAAGATAAAAGTGCTGTTTTCATTTCCGTCAAGCGTAGCCAGGTACTAGTTCCTTTCGCTCTTATATATAAATTATCAATTCCATGTCCGTCAGCGACTTCAACAGTGTTAATGCTCTCTCCTTCATCTTTTCATAGCTGAAAACAATGTATACTCGGAACATCTGCCTCATTACATACAACTGATAATATGGTATTATTACAACGTCAATGGTTTGGAACAACTAAACCTGTTCACTTGTGCTTGCGGTTTGTTAAAAACAAATGACCAAAGAGAATCGTAAATCAAGTCTCGTATTTCACTGTAATATCTTACTTGTTTAAGGGCAAAGTAAAAAAAAAGCTGGCGATTCCTACATGAATTCAATCTGCGATTATGTAATAATAATATAATGAACTAATAAAATATTTGCTATTTGTGAAGAAAAATATTTGTAATGTACCGGTATAATAGTTTTACTTTACCTCTTAACAAATTTTAGCTAAATGTGAACCAGGTCAGCACCGTGGAATCCTGGAAGAATAGAAGAATATAATAAACCGTAACGCACCCCCATTATGATAAAACAATATGATACTATTAGTGTAGGAAACGAGGACCGGTTAGTAGGACCCTACCAGTCTATGTCTAGGAACAGTAAGTTTTATATACCAAAATGTTCACAAGGGTTCGTAGAATACGAAACGGTATTTCATTTTAACCCAAATGGTCGGATAATCAAGAAATCCAAGATGGCGTCCAAGATGGCCGCCAAAATTCCGCAAAAACATTAATTATCATTATTTGGCAATTTTTTAAAAGAATTTCTAAGTCACTTTTGTCTTTACATATAAATATGATAGAAAATACATGTTTACTGTAAATAAATTGGTTTTTGATCACTTTTATGGGAGAAATGTAAAATATTTGAAAGAATATCATGGAAAATGTATTAAAAAATGACCTAAAAATTAAATTTGATATAAATTTTCATTTCCATGACAACACATTTCAATTTTTATTTCCATATTATACTTTTGTGCAAAAATACAACTTCAACTCTTATCATTTATGTCAATTTTAATGTTTATGGACACTTCTCCTATGGACGTATTATGATTTTAAACGGGTGGGGTATAATTAAATTCAGCTAAAATTTACATCTCTAAAATTGCGCCTATTTCTGATAATTTATTTTCCAATTTTTTGTATTTGTTGTGTTGTTGACTGACTTGTTTTCTCTGAAATACATATAATAGAAAGTGTGATGTTAGCAAATATTGAAATTTTTATCAGTTTTCATGGTTACCATGGTAACATTTTATAAAAAGATAACATTTTATAGAAATATAAATCTTACGTTATAGAAATAAAACCTTAAACGCATTTAAGCAACTTTTTACAAACTTTGAATGATTCATAATCACCACATTTTTCAAATGACCATAGGTGTAATAATAAATTAATTGTCTTCTCTTGACACTTCACGATTTGTAATAATAGGCCTAGATCTACTGCAGATTACATTGGTTCGCATAAAGAAGATGATGCTGTAAAAGGTTACATAACATTGTCATAAATCCAAGTAGTTATTATTATTAATGTTGTTTTATCATTATAATATGTATATACCGAAATAAATTGAAGGCTATGTTTAAGATTAAGTACAGTCTCGCATGAATATTAAACAAGTGTCATAGTACTCGGATATGCTTAAATTTGCCACTTGAATATGTTCAAAACCAAGATAATGTGTGTCTACACTCAGATTGTTTATAATTATACAACGTTCTTTCAGAGTATGAGTACTATGACCTAAACGTTTCATTTTTATGTATTCAGACATCATTGCTCCAGTCTGCTATTAGTTGAAAGCAGAAAAGAAACTTTTTGATTAAAGGGCAAGAAATTGGCCTTATATATCTATAACGTTATAGTTTTTAATCTTTAAAAGTTCTCCATACACATGCAAATCTGGTACTCCCAAAATATTTAAGCACAATCCGATATCCAGCAGGTCAATTTCTTTCATTTTATAAGAACCACATAATAATATGGAGCAATCAAATAAATGTAATTTAGTTTTGATATCTAACTTGATTCAAATGACTATAAAAGGTTCTGATAAGCTCTTCAAGCATGGTCAGACAAAATCACAACTCTTGCTTCTAAAGTACCAGTATGTGCGAATTTAACACCCGATCAATCTAAACACACCCATACTAAACGGTGGCTCTTTTGGTAATGTGTTAAATGCTATCAAAACATTGCTGGAGAAGGTAAACACAGTTTCTA